>NC_082381.1:56071504-56371504 GCF_027477595.1 Haemorhous mexicanus
AACACTTATTGAACTCTGTCAGGCTGTGACCACTTCCCTGGAGAGCCTGTTCCACTGCCCAACACCCTCTGGGTGAAGAACCTCTTCCTAATATCCAACCTAAGCCTTCCCTGACACAGCTTCATGCTCTTGCGTAAGGAAGCTGTAAGACTACTTTATCTGTTTCATGTGTGGGGTTTTATTCCTAAGCAATTTCTTAAGTAATCAAAATTTACTTATACACAAGCAATCTAAATCAAAGGCACCAACAGATGCTATAATCCAATCTAGTTTTGATATTAAGAAATCTGGTGTATAATGTCTTCAAGGAATGAGGACAATATTCAAACTACCTCTGTTTACTGTGTAGATTCCAGCCGATTCCATCAAACTAAATCAAATTGACCTTTTGGAAGTACAATGGAAAAATAATAGTCAAAACAACTATGGAGAAATAATTAGAATTTGAAGAATGGTGATAAAGATGCTTACGAGGAAAATGCTATTTCTAGATGTCATCCAAAGTTGCAAAACTATTTTCCAATGCTGTGAACTAAAGAAAATGCCAAAGGTATTTTTTGATAAAGAACTTAGATGGTAGAAGGAAAAGGTTCAATGAACATCTAGTACTCTAGATGAAACAGCAGTAAGCTACCTGACATAAAACCTGGGAAGAAGCCTTACAGGTACGCTCAGCCATGGTATGATACTTCTGGAGTTTTCTTTTATGTTTATACTCTTAATTACTTTGTACCCCACTTAACAAGCATGTACCAGAAAAAAAAAATGTTCAAGACACTTCACACCACCTTTTCTTGATTGCCTTGTACAAGTTAAACATAAATCAGCTTGTCCAACAGTACTCATTCAGGGAAAGACCACAAAGGAAAATGTATGCGAAAAAGTTATCTGATTATCTTTAATGAAGCAGGAGGGAAAAATCAGTCTAAATCTGTAAAAAACCTCTGCTGCAGGTAAAATCATGTCCCATTCCAAGTATTATGACACTTTTCTGGCACTGTATTATTTTACAAGACTTAAGCAGATAATTTCTGTGCACGTCTGAATGGTGTCTTTCAAGAATTACAAAGACGTTCCAGACGGTAAAGGTTTTGGGACAAGCAACTTTGGTATGATAAATGAGAGGAATCTCTAGATCTCAATTCAGTTAATCTATTCCTGTTACCTACAAATAATATTTCTGGAAAATCTTTCCCTTTTGTACCATAGTATAGTTAGTTGGCCTGTATACTTACGGTAGGGCTAATCTTGCCAGCTGGCTCCAACAAAACCACTGTTCTCTCAGGCTCAGGAAATGGAAAATTCCCTACCACTAAGGAGCTACCATGGGAAAGATTCCCCTTGTCCTTTTCTGGGAGAATGAGATACAGCGCAAAGACAACTACTGTTAAGATTTTTGGTATGGTTATTCCATACATGGTCATATATCAGTGTGGTTGATCTTGATGGGATGCCAGGTGCCCACCGGAGCCACTCCATCACTGCCCTTCCTTAACCAGACAGGGAACAGAAAATACAAAGAAAGCCTCATGGGTCTGAGACAAGGAACAGGAAGAAATCACCCAGTAATTGCTATCACAGGCAAAACACACTTGACTTGGCAAAATTAATTTCATTTATTACCAATCAAATCAGAGCAGGCCAATGAGAAATTAAATCTTAAAACACCTTTCTTTCCCCTTCCTTCTTTCCAGACTCAGCTTTACTACTAACTTTCTCTATCTCATCTCCCCAAGAGGCTCAGGGGTATGAAGATCATGAGGGATTGGTCTGTCCAGCATATTAATTCTTCCAATACTTCCACAGAGGATGGACTTCTCATACTCCTCCCCTACTCCAGCATAAAGTCCCTTCATGGGAAGCAGTCCTCCATGAACTGTATCAGCATGGCGTCAGTTCTTTATGTGCCTCTTCAGTGTGGAACCTTTCCATAGGGTGCTGTCTTTTGTGAAAACCAGTGTTGGTGCTCCATGGGGCCAGCAGTCCTGCCAGAAAACCTGTTTCAGCATGGGCTTGTCTTTCCATAAAGCCACAGCTCCTCCTCCAGGAGTCACAAACTCCTTGAGGCATCCACCTGCTCCTTCAGGTCCACCTGATGGAGGGTCCTCCAAGGTCTGTAGGTGGGTATCTGCTCCACTGTGGACCTCTGTGGGCTGCAGGAGCACAGCTGCCCCCCGTGGTCTCCATCACCAGCTTCAGGAGAAACTCAGTTCTGGTGCATGGGACACCTCATCCCTCTCCTGCAAGGACCTTGGTGTCTGTGGCAGCTGCTTCTCTCATATTCTTCTTATCTGGCTGCAATTGCTGCTGTCCAGTTGGATATTTTTCCCCATCCTTTAATCTGTTACCACAGAGGTGCTGCCACTGTCACTGACTATGAGACAGAAGAATCATCTGGCAGTTTCTTACAGAAGCCATCCCTGCAGCCCCCTGCAGCCAAAATCTCGCCACACTCACCCAATACAATTGGATATTTAGAATACCACTCTTTACTTATTCTGCAATTAATCTAATCAATAAAAGCAAATGGATCTATGAAGTTCTTATTCTCCAGTTTCTTGAGAATAGCACATTTAGGGAGTAAGTCTCAATTCTGCAGGCTGAGGGAACAATCTCACAAGTATGTGTACTCCTCAAGACAGGTTTCCAGTTCCACCAATATTCCTTTATGTGATCTGCCTTCTGAACTGCTGTAAGGGCTTACAGGAAAGTAGATAACTATCTCAAAACAGTCTCAAAGAAGAAATTTCCCATAAAATAAGCCACTACAATAGGAATTTGAGATTGACACAGATGACCCAGCAGGATGGAGCTAACTCCAGCCCTAATGGATGTTAAGGTTTAGTTAGCACCTGGACAAAAATTCCTACTGTGGAAAACTGTGGGCAAGGAAGAAAGTGCTTATACTTGCCATCTCAAGTTATGGGAATGGCATCCGTGGAGAGCTGAGACTTGGACTGTATAAAAGTGGTATCTCCAGGAGAAAGACTCAGGCACCCCAACCAATGGGAAGACCAAGGTGAAGAAAGACCAGCAGGATGCTGCAGGAATCCACATAGTGGTGATATCTTTACTTAATCTCTCTCTCTTTCCCTTCTCCTCCTTGCCACCGCTTCCTACTTCTATCTCTCTACCTCACATTTACTGTTAGATAAAATCTATACTGTTGGCTTTGCCATATGGTCTCATTTGCACCTTAATTCAGGCAAAGGCATATCTTATAATCAGATCATAACTGCAGATTGCAAATGTAATAGTTTTCTCCACCAGGCTGTAAATCCATTATTGATGGATCATGCATTAGCATATTCTCACTCCTTAATCACCAGCCTTACCTCCAGGCACATTTACGTCTTATTCATTGCGCCTTTTCTAGGTATTCCATCATGTCATTGATCACCTTTTGGAATTTCATAATTTGTGCTGAAGTTCCACATAAATTAGCCAGAAAACTATCACTGAATTTCTGATAGCCATTATTTAAGTCATTTAAAACTATCTGGGTAAAACATTTGGCATTATGCTGAAGAAAGGTACTACAGAATTTAATTTCCTGCTGTGGAAGTGGGAATGATAAGGTAAACTAATGTAGCCTCTCCATGCCCGATGTCTATAGTTTCTTGATAATTAAGGCTCTAAAAGGATGATTAATTAAGACAGCTACTTCTCAGCATCACTTGATTTTTTTCTTCTTCTTTTTTTTTTTTTTTTTTTTTTTACCATTTAGACCATTAATTTCTCAGTATGATGGCACATTTTTAAAATACTTCATGTTAACAGCAGGCTTTTTTTACTGCATCTATCTTCATTAATCTCCATTACTAGCTGGTTATATGTCTCTAAAGCACTCAGCTCCTCTGCAGCTCAGAGGGCAATTCACACCATATATCATTTCACACAGTCAGTTATGACATTGCATTTCTCAAGAGAGAATGAAAGGGAAAAAGATTCCTGCAGTGAGATTTTCATTTTAATCCCTTTCTGAATATGCCACAGCAACCAACACACAGTAAATCCATCATCTGGGAGTCAGACTTCTTTTTACAGACTGTATTCAAAATGTTTATTTTTTCATATAAAGGAAAAAAAGACTCCAACAAACATAATAACATTACATTTAAAAACAAAACCAGTATTAAATATTGTTTTAAAGGACACTTGATACTAAAAGGAATTTTCATTTTATGACTTTGAAAGTTTGGAAAGAAAAAAATTTTAAACATTACCTCCAAATATTTTTCAAGCATAGGTCTGCAATCTTCCAACTTGCTCTTCCTTTGAATTCTTACTGTTAAATATCTTCAATCTTTTTATGTATAGCACTTCTCATTAGAAATATGAGAGAGAGCAATGTCTTTTAGACAACAGAAACTGGTTTTTGATCTTGTGACATGTTTTGTATATGGTGATAAAATCTATTGAACATTTCAGACTGAATTGTTAAAGAAATTATGCACCAACATTGATATTTCAATTGTGAAGATTGTATTTATCCTTTTTGTTATAAAATCACCTTAAAAGTTATTGTAATAAATGCGTGAAACTGAAAAGTTATTGTAATAAAGAGTTTGAACAACCTGAAACGGTTCATTTTTTTGACCTGCTTATCTTAAAAAAATGGCAAATGTGGAAAAACAACCCCTGTTACTAAGAACTGAATCAACATAATCTTGTAATACGACATTAGAGGTTGAAATAAGTATTTCATATTTTTTGCTGCTTTCTGATTTCTTCTCCTTCCATAAAGAAAATATTTCCACTGTAAATAAAGAATTTTTGTACTGGACTGATGTAGTGTTGGTCCCTATTTTAGTCCTCATCACAAGACAAACCATCCATCAGACCTAGGATAATCACTAGTTTAAGTTACACTCAAGTCAGAAGGCAGAAAGTTATGCATCTATTCCACAACATCCAGAAGTTTAAAAATACATTTTAAAAAAAGATTAGTAGGGTAGTCTTAGCAGATTACTTTTGCAAGATAAATGCAAAACATAACATAAGTAAGGTACGTGTAATGTTTATAACTATCAAAGCAATGAGGCTTTGGAATAACCTCGCACTTAAAGCAGGAGAGAAAACAATGTAAATAGAATTTTGATGAGTACTGAGAGGTTTATAACATGAATAAAAGAATGATGTGTTCTGCCACAGTAGGTATGTTCCAATAATTTATTTCTTTCTATTTTTTCCTCTTTGTTATCCTCATGCAATAAATTTGAAGAGAGTTTGCTCAAAAGAAAATGGCATTTTGCTCCATAGAAGATTGTACTCAAATGCCCTTAATTTTACTTGTGTCTTCTATAGAGTTTTCAGAAATGAACTGTAGGATTGCAATTAGAAAATAAAATTTAAGACAGAAATAATTGAAAAAAAACCCCAGAAGTAGAAAATGGCAAGATTTGGTTAACACAGAACTAGCTTTTTTTTATCCCACAGAACTAGATGATGTCTTAAGAAGGAAAAGAGAAGAAATGGCAAAGAAAGTTCAAACATATCCAGAGGAAAAAAAATCAATACAATATTTTGAAGTTTTTTAAGAAGAACTTAAGAATTGTGGGGAGGGAGAAGGGAAGAGGGACAGGAAATGATTGCTAGAGAGGCTATTTATAAAATTTGGGGGGGGGGGGTGTATTTTTTATTACTTTCAACCAGGTTTTAACTGATATTAATGTAAATAAAACGTAGAGGGAAAGAGAAATTACACATAATTTCTATGTGTATTCACAATATTTTAGTAGTATTATTCATGTAATGATTATAAACAATAAGTTCACAATCATAAATTTAAATGGAACTTCACAACTGAATAACACAGCTTTTGTTTTCTGCAGAACTCAGGTAGAAGCCTAGGACAAATTGCTCTTCCTCAAACATGTCTCTTAAATGGAATGAAGTCAGCCTGATGGTGCTCTGTAACCACTACCAGACAACATGCAATGTATCATAATATAGGTCTCAAGGCCATTGAGGACAGTGTCAAAAGCATTTCTTGTTATCATAAGCAATGTTTTTTAGTTAAAATAATATCAAAGATCCCCAAGCCACTTAACTACATCTACAGAAACTACAACCAAAGGAAAAAAGATACTTCCAATAATTATAATTATAATTTTTTGTTGCTTAATGAGGGAAAAATATGGTTGTTGGTTGTTCTGATGGTTGTTCTGATATGTGAGGTCATTTTCCATTGCAGGTAAATAAGTGCAGAATCACTGCTGGTGATTCCTTTTTCTCATATTGCAGCTATCCTGAAGAAGAAATACAATAAAGCCTTCATCTTCTAGGTACTGGTGAACACCTAGATATGACAGCCTGCAAGACCAACTAAATTCCTAATGCAATCATGTGATTTTAAGCAATTTATAACTAGGTCACTAACTATCTCTCATGCCTGTCTGTACTTTAATGTTTTTGTTCCTACTCTACCTTCTGTAGACAGCAAAGTTTTGTTCCCATGACTATCTTGGACACTGTTATTTACATTCAAAACAATTCTTGTTGAATAGTATTTATACTTGAGGGCATGCCAGCTAGCCAAAAGGACCATAACAGAAATTTGCCAACAGGAATGTCTTTCCCAGGAAGGCAGAACCCTGTGGGGTGCAGGCTGGGGCTCTGAGGGGTGGCCCCAGAGAGGCCAGCCATGCACATGGGCAGCGATGGGGGACAGCATTGTCTGCCACATGGGTACAGAACAGCCCCAGAGCCTGGGAAGGGATTTGCCCCTCTCTACTGTGTCCATCCGATCACATAGTGAATATCACCCTGCATGCAGGGAAGACATCTGCAAGCTGGCTGGAGGTGAGAAGAAGCACCAAGTGGGGATGGAGCCTTTGCCCTGTGAGAAGAGGCTGTGAGGCAGGCTAAAGTGATTTTTCTTCCATTCTTATGCCAAGACTGATAAAAAGGATATAATAAAAACGTAATTTGGCTATTATTTTGCAGTTTCTCATGGACATTTAAACACACAGCTACTGAAGGAAACAAAATGACTGAGCTATGTCTGTATATAATAAAAGTGGGAATTCTCAGCAGTATGTCAAAATGTGGATGTGATAAAATACAGCTGCAAGTACATTTTTAACTCAATTAAAACAGGTGTGCTAAGTCACTGAAAATATAAGTAGCAATTTGAATTAAAATGCAGTTGTGTTTTCTGAAGTTCAAAAAAGCCTATGACACGTACTAAGTTTAGCAGACTACCATTTCTGAAACAAGAAAAAAGAACAAATATCCGCCCAATACACAACCTCTTCCCTTTACAGTTCTTTTTATTTCCCTTCCTTGATTCTTTTTAAGTAATTTCATTAAAGCTAATTCATCTTGTTGGATTTTTAAATGTTGACAAGGAAGTGATTTTTAATTAGCAGTTGAAAAATCACTAATAATGACAATACTACATCAAAGGTCTATTTTGGATATCAAGTTTCCAAAAAATTCACCAGTATAATACAAAGGAATAAAATAGACTTATTTTTTATTGTTTGTTTGTTTCTTTTCTTTCCTTTTTTTTTTTTTTTTTGGAGGGGGATGGGTGGGGGGAGGGGAGCAGAATCAAGCAATAAATAGGTCACAGAACTTCCAGAATCAATTGCTGCCATATTTTCTTCTCTGTATGTTAAAACAAAAAGGAGAAAAAATCCTGCAGACATATTCCAAGCACTGTGAATTCTTCTTAACTATACAGCAATCATGTGATTTTTAAATAAGAGTATATTGTCCAATATCCCTCACAGGTCCTTAGGCACATTCCTTCATATATTTAAAAAACAATCTATTTGATTGGTTTAGACTCATATATATAATTGAATCTGTAACCTATTTTTTCACAATTCCAGTTTAAATCATAGAGAATTGATGCATGCAGGAATAACAGTACACCTTTCTTGCCATACAAAAATGCGCCAGATTTTTTTTTCCACAAGATGGGAAAGAAATAAAAATTCTAATCATGTAGAAAACTGCATCTAGTAGCAAGTGAAGGAACTGACTCTGAGTATGCATTAAATCCATCTTTTGCTACCCATGAATTCTCAGTAAAATTCTTGGCCCAGGTCCTAGCCCAGTGGGAACAGTGGGAACAGAATACACCATCTGAAAACTGAAGTCAGTGCATGGAGAATGGTCTGCAGATCTGTTAGTGTGATACATGACAGTACAGGGAAAACTCATCCCTGCAAAAAACCCATTTTTTTTAGGGGTAGATACTACACTGAAAAAATTTGATTCTTTGAAGGGTAATACCTCACCCTTCATTTTTGTTGAAGCCTCACTATCTTTTGATTCTAGTGCAGATCCATTCCTATCTTCATCATAAACAGAAATTATAATTAATACCACTCACAGTAGATTCACATTCAGAAAATAAAACTGTTTCAGAGCCCACACTAATCTAGCAGAGGAAGAGGGAAGAAACATTGCTACTGAAGGAGGTCAAGTAAGGATGACACAGAGTGAAAACCTACATGGAACAGAAATAAACTTCCCATTCAAACAGTAATCTCACTGCAGAATGATAAATTAATAAGACTTTATGGATGCTGTAAGCATAAAAGATTGTATGAAGTTAAGAAAAAAAATAATTAATTTATTCTGAAAGCACACTCTAAAAACAGCCTCTGTGTAGCAAAAAAAAAATGCCACACTGGATTATAATTTCAAGGTTGGATATTTTATGTCCTATATCCTGTAACAGAATTTTTCTGATCAACTTGCTGTTCAGACTCTGTTCAAGCTTGCTTTTGTGAAAGTCTGTAAAAAATGTGCTACAAACAGACTGACAAACATCTTGTTTTAAGTTACAGTGGAGTACAACCAACCTATTTGGATTCAGGCCTGCACTGCTAATCTGAAAGCTACATAGAAGAGAAGCCATGGAAACCACAGAAGAACAAAAATGAAGATGAATTCACTAGGTTTCAAATAAGAATTTAGTAAGAAAATTATACAATATTAATCAAAAATACAAAAAAAAATGCATTCATTAGGATATAAAAATTGCAGTGTGTGGCAATTTTTAATTGAAACTATGTTGTGCTTATTGATACTGCAATGGAGGATGAGCAACCCAGGATTTATTTTGATTCTGTGGTTATCCATTCTTATGTATTTAAGTATTTACAATTCTAAATCTAGATACTAGAAGCAGAGTAAACAGTTCAACAAGTAAGCACTTGGTTCTGACCTGGGTTTATTCAGGTCTGCAAGTCCACCTGTTGATTTCTTTACATAAGCATGGAAATGCATGAGCTTTGCCTATAGGTATGCTTCTACAAAGCCATTTACAAAACTATATGTTCTTTAATATCATCACTGTAAACTTTATGGCAACCATGAAATGAGAATCACAGAATCACATTAATATACTCAATAAATAAATAGTTAAGTAACTAAATAATAAACAAACACTTTTAAGAAATGGAAAAGAGAAGAAAAAAAGAAAGAAAGAAAGAAAGAAAGAAAGAAAGAAAGAAAGAAAGAAAGAAAGAAAGAAAGAAAGAGAAAGAAAGAAAAAGAAAGAAAGAAAGAAAAAGAAAGAAAGAAAGAAAGAAAGAAAGAAAGAAAGAAAGAAAGAAAGAAAGAAAGAAAGAAAGAAAGAAAGAAAGAAAGAAAGAAAGAAAGAAAGAAAAAAGAAAGAAAGAAAGAAAGAAAGAAAGAGAAAAAAACCCACATTTTCTGACACTGGGCAATGAAAACATTAGAATGCAAACACCAAACCTTCTGATTGTTTCTGTAAACTCTATAATCATCAGTGCATTTTGCAGACACTGTAATTACTGCACAGTCCAGAGGCAGAAGTTTCCAAAGCCTTTTGTCAGTGTCCTAGACCAGAAGCAACTCAATAAATCAGATTAGACTATGGCCTGCATGACAGCTAGGAAATACACAGGTATACAGACTTGCTTTTAGGTCCAAAAACTAAATTTAGACTCTGAACCCAGACAGTGATTTTTCAGTGGTAAACTTTTTCTAGGAATAATACTCTTGCATAATTTAGTGTGACCCAAAAAGGAAGAAGCTTAAGCATTTCTAACATTCTCTAATCCCTTCGGTTTGTTAACTCCCTTCAACAGCTGGAGCTCCCTAGACTGGATTGTCTGACCATCAGTCTCAGAAGGCAGCCTGGGCCCTAGTGAATGAGTACTGTCCTTTCATTTATAGTGGTGCTGAGAGGCATTAACCAGGGGTGGAGGACAGCAGCAGAGTCTCTAGAACTGCAAGATGCAGCATTGATCGCAAACTCTATCTGTATTCAGTGCAGCTAAGAAAGCTCTGTACACCTTGAAAGCTAAAGATGCACTCTTAAAAAGCCTGTGATCCTAAGATATCTCAGGCCACAGTACATAAGACTCTTTGTAACTACTGAAAAAGCAAAGCTGAAAGAATAATCTGTAACTTGTTCCTCTAGTCTGTTTAAAACAATTGATTAGTAAGCACTTGCTAAGAAGTCTATATTACTTTGGGCTGCTGAGACTCCTGCTGCAAACATGGCATCTAGATAGGCCTATTCACATGAAATATCTCCATATATGTACATATACATATATATACATAAACATACATATATTATGTATTCACAAAGAAAGAAAACTAACAGAACATTAAAGATATACCAGTCCTAACACAGAATTAGGAAAGTATGAGGAATGGTAAATTTGCAAATACCTAAAGCAATGAAATCATATTTTTTACTAGCATGATCTGTTAATATTTATAATGCAGAAAATCACAAACATTTGTGCTGCTGTAGAAAAAGGTATTCTTAGTCAAGGATATTCTCAAGTCCAACAAAAAGGACTACTTTACTACAAAACATTTAAACAAGCCACTCATATCATCATCATCAATTTTTAAAAGAGTATAGCTCTTTACAGTTATGTTTTGCCTTCTGTAGAACAATTCAAGGTGAAATTCATGATCTCAGGTAGAAGAGGAAGTTTGGAATATCTCAGGTCAGCATCCTGTCTTTCTTTCTAGAGAGCTTTTGTATTACTCCTTCATTTACTTGATGCTTACCCTGCATTTGTTGTTTTTAATTAAAAAAATCCATAGAATCTATTATATAAATTTTGCCAATTATGCAAAAAAGAGGAATTGTTCATTTTGATAAAGCAACATTTTAGAAGTCATTGAATGTTTGCTTTGAAAAGTGAGACTTATACCTATTTTGATTGTAATAACTATCCTAAACTAATTTTCTTCTTGAACTATTTATACTATGTTTCAAAAGACTTCTAATAAAATGCACAGAAGTGAGATTTCCACACATAGAGAGCATCCACATATTATATCAGTGCAAAAACAGCTATTAGCTTTTTGAATTAGAGTGGAAACAGTATAATGAAAAAAGAGGTTCAAGTACTTCAATGAGGCAAACAGAAAAGCTAATTAATCTGATAGTTTCTAGGAAAATTTTCAGTTGTAAAAGAGAGTTATCTGGAACAGATATGCATAAATATAACTCTATTAATTACTGTGGTAGACCAAACAGTGTTCTCTATCATTATGCAAACAATGGCTTAGTTTTATTACAATTTTTCATCTTCCTAATGTGGACAAGGCTTACCATTCTGCCTTTCTAAAAATGGCTTCCTTTTCTCCTGTCTCAACACCAGCACCCAATTCAGCCATGGGACAGTTTTGGCACCTGTGGGACATAGGCTTCAAGCTTTGGAATGTAAGTTTTAAATTTTTTTTTAAATGAGTACTGCTGCATTAATTCGCTTTCTAAAAGAAAAATATAGGAACAGTTAGGGATCCAAAAACTCAGTGGTCATGTTTCTAGTTTTATGTGGATGTAAATATCATTATCAAGAGGTAGTCAGAAACATGGTGAGTGTATTCAGATCTTCTGGTATCTGAGTACTTGGGAATTTTTAAGAATGCCAGTGGTCCATCCTAACTTTTCTGTTAGGTCATCAACAGGTCTCTAAACATGATTAATTGCCCTTTTAAAAGCAGGTGAGCATTTTGAGAGAAAAACTTATCGTAAGGCAATTTCTTCTGGAGGAAAAAAAGTGGCAATTATTAAAAGTACAAATTAAGAAACATTCCAAAACACTTGTGATTTGGATCTCTCTGAGAGGATTGTTGTCCAGAGAAAATAACAAATAATCTTACATGATTCCTGGTCTCTTGGATCAGGAAAAAATACAGACAGCTCTGCTTTATACTCCAAAATACTTAGGTCAATATTATAATTTTTCCAGGACAAAATAATGATTTTCAAGTAATTGGATCAGCAGTAGCATATATAAGTCTGTCATAACTTAGAGATCTCTTGCCAGAGATCTCTTACCTACAAATAGCAAACACAAGGTAAGGCTAGTCAGAGGAAAACTCCTATCATCCAAGGATTTTTCTTGATCTGTCATGTCAGCAGCTGCAAGGGGCAGTGCCTGTAATTCCTGTGGTCTGGTGATTTCCCAACCATGAAGAGCTCAAATCTGGATTCTGCAGCATCACTTTATAACCATTTAGAGATATGTGATTTTTAGATGAGAAGCTTGGAAATTCCTTAATCAACAGGCTGAGGATCTTCTACCATTACACATGATATATTTAGAGTGGTGCACTCTTACACATAAATAATTCTGAGTACAAAGGAAAAAAAAGTATGGCTCAAAAGTAGAATAAGTAAAAGGTTCAGGATATTTATATTCTGAAAATTAACCCTTCCATCTAAAATGCACAAGCAATAAATTCCAAATATCAGAATCAAATGGGAAAGAAGTTTAGATATACATCTAGGTTTTCTTCAAGTTTCACTGGGCTTGCTTTCCTTCTTGCTTCATAATGATGTAGAGAACTTCTAGTCAATAACTTTTTCTCAGAATCAGACCTCACCACAGAAAACTTTGTATTTAATCTGAGGTTTTAAAAATTTGCTCAGTAAAACAGATACTTTTTATACAGTTAGCTCAGAATTCCTGGGTACCCAAAAGTATCATCCCAGAATTGCAGGAACACATAATAGGAACTTCCCCAAAAATGTAGGAGTATAATCCTTGACACATTCTTTAAACTAGAAATTTCTGAACCTTAGGTTTTCTGTCTCAATCCATTATATTTTAAATTATTTTCCCCAGGTTCTTAAATTATTTTCAATATTTTTCCCAGAAGAAGTGGGAAAATTAAGTTAGCAATTGTGAAATATACCTCAGAGGCTTCCTTTGTTAGTGTAATCTCAGCTATTGACTTTGAACAAGGCAGAAAATGATAAAAATATAAATCCTCTTCTGGCTTATAGTAATTTTCTCCTGGATAAAAACGACGATGGCACTACATCAATTAGTTTAGATCCCTTTCCCTTTAGGCTGAAAGAGAAAGTAAGAAACTATGGCTACATTTTCTCCAAGTCTGGAAATATAACTGAAAGATGAGGAAAGAAAGTATTTCTGTGAATCATTTCAATGACCAAGATAAAGCCTTTACAAAGGAAGCCTATTTTCCATTGGACTGAATATCATAATCCAAGAGATTTTGGCTAACCTGTACTTATTAACACAATCTTGCAAATAATTGCTTAAAACTGTCTTACAAGCAGGTAGTCCATTTCCTTGGTAGGCATCTTTACTTTAGTAACTGGTTACGGGAAAACAGGAGCTCTTTTGATCTCTCCAACTTTTGCTTAGAATTGTAAGGCTATTACTATAGTATCCTTGCCAACAGGTTTTAATGCATAGGCACAGAAAGCTACGTAAGTCTGCTCGCTGATTGTGGCCTTTCTGTCATACTGTCGAAGACTTGCCTGGTGCCTCTGGAAGTACATATCTTTGCCCAAACAGTTGTGGAGCTACAGGGATATTACTTTTCAACATCAGAAGTGAATCAATCATTTTGGATGCTCTCAGCTATCCACAAAAATAGTGGTAACTTCGTCTTTTTTAGATGAGTGAAGATGTATACTTGAGAAAATATCTTAAAAATATAGATCATCAGCCTGAATTTTCTCAGAAAGCATCAAGTCAGTTCATGTCTTCATCAAGGGAAAATACAAAATTGAAAGACTTTTAAAATTATAATTATTTCGCAATTCCTGTATCACTAGCTGTCCAGCACTCACTGTACCTCTGTGTGCACACCAGTTTTGAAAATGTGCAAACAGAAAACCCTACCTTATGTAAGTCACAGGACTTCTAAAAGGAACCAGAGTGGGAGATTTATTGGGGAACTATTATAAAATAGTTTTTTTTGTGTTTTATTTGTTAAGAAAACAGTTTTACATTAGTTTTCTCATTAGATACACCATTATCTCACTTGAAGTTACAGGAAAGAAAGGATTGGTCCTATGAACTGGGAATGATTGATCCTGAAATATAGTTTGGGCTTTCTTTTCTGGAAAATTATATGCTATATCTCCTTCTATAACAATTTTTTTATCACTCCAGTTGAGGCACTTGTAGCATTTTGTTGGATACCTTAATCACATACTTCAATTTGCAGGTGCCTTGCCTCTTATCTTTAGCTTGACAGATAAAGATGGGTAGCAGTCAGGATTGCATTTGAGGTCAATAGCTCCCCCCTAACCTTAGTGCTGTGTCATGTGAGGTAAATTGAAAAAAAATGGATCCTTGTGTCTCAAGCACTCAAAAAAAGTAGATTCTTTTGACCTTAATGTCTATCTATGAACCTTTGAATCTGTAGACACCCATAAAATAGGAACAATACTCTGTAAATGCTATGGAGATTTTGGAAAACCAATTCACTAGTATTTATGAAGCAGAAATTTGGAAATAGTGCTAAAGAAAAGCCCTGGTTGTAACTAGTGTCTGTCTTTGAAATAAACTACATAGCTTACAATGAACTAGTCACATACATTAATAATATTTCAGGCAAAATACTGAAAAGTTATTTCAAGTTCTTCCATACTACCTTTTGCCTTTCCACACTACCTTTTGATGGTATCACAGAGAGATGAGATTGGTAAAGTTCTTTAAGTCATATGTAAATGTAGATTGCAAAGTCATATTTTCTGGGCACTATTCAAGCACTGAAAACTGCACAGAAAGAAGATCACAGGAACCATGAAAGTACTGAAAGAAAAAAGAACACTGCCTTGAAGTGAAATCTATGAATATTTTGCAGAGTACTTTCCACTTCTGTGAATAAGAAATGCTTATAAACATGCATACAACTACCACAACTCAGAAAAACAACAAATAACAAGTCACAAGTACTGGTACCAGTACTGACAGAATTGAAATAAAGTGCCATTTTCTTCTGTGGAGCACAGAAAGTACATGGTTTTAAAGAAGAACAATTACAGGCATTCTGGCAGCAATGCAGTTGCTTGAAAAAATCCTGATCTGCTGTAAAATTACCCAAAATCATAGAATAAAGTGTTGATTTTGACCGATCTGAAATTTCTTTTAGCAGTGGTAAAGCACAAAGGACAACTTGTCTGAGAGCAGATGGGTTAGCAAAAACACAGTAGATTGTAGATTGTTTAATACCTTCACTACTTTTGTTAACTGGTTTCTTTGACTTGAGCAGTAAGACTTATCAAAAGACATCCACTCTGTTCTGAAGTTCTAGCTCTACATACTCCCACCAGTGATAATTAGATAACATTCCCTCATGCATGAAAAAGATAACCTAAGAAAGGTAAAACTTGATTAAAAAGTGGCTAAGCATGGCTGTGTCAACACAAATTTATAGACTCTATCCTCCAGAGTAAATAAACACTTAATGCTATAAAGTATTTAATCCCTAAGATACATTACCAATTCCTCGTATATCAGAGGTAATGCACCACTTGTGTTAAACCACAGTCTGTTAGACATCAAGATGTATCAGCCCTTGAAAATATCAGACCTAAAAGTTTACAAAATTACAGAAGAGATGAGACTGAAAGTCAAAGTGAGTTATCTGGTCCAACCTCCCTGCTCAAACAGGGTTATCCCAGAGCATATTGCACAAGATTGTTTCCAGATGGCTTTTGAATATGTCCAGGGAGGCAAACTCTTCAACCTTTCTGGGCAATCTGTTCCAGTGGTCAGTCACTGCGCAGTAAAGTTCCTTGTCATGTTCAGGGGGAGCTTTCTGTGCATCAGCTTGTGCTCACTGCCTCCTGTGCTGTTGCTTGGCACCTCCAAGCGGAGCCTGGATCCATCCACTGACACCCTCCCTTCAGATACTTGTATGTATTAATGAGGTGCCTTCTCCATTGTCTCTTAAGACTGAACAGACACAGCTCCCTCAGCCTTTCCTTGTAAGACAGATAGTCTCTCTAGTCCCTTAATCATCTTGGCAGAGAATTTTTGCTACAGTTTAAAATCAGCTGGTTTGTTTCATTTCATATTAAAGCCTGATTAAGCATGACTCCCTGGTTACTTAATTCTACATTCTTTTCTTCAAAATATCAGCTGCTAGACAACATGGAATCCTTCAGACCAGAAATAAATACCTTGCCAAGCATATAGAGAAGAGAATGAAAAAATATTTTTCATAAAACTGTTTTCCCTCTTTTTTAGATTTCTTGGTACATTTAAGAAAATTATTTCTTCCAAAGCATTATATTTTTTATACAACTTATACATTTAGCTTTACTCATTCATATTTAATAAGAAATAATCTTCCTTAGCATATACAAAGCAAACAATGGTAGTAATTTAGACTGCCAAAATTCTGAATAAGAAAAACTACCATTAGAAGGCAAAAGATCAATCTGTGTGAAAAAGTTTGTCTTTAAATAAAGAAAACTCATATGCATTGATACCCATGAACCCTTCCTATGAGCAAGTCTTTACTTTAAATGGAATTTACAATATTTTTAGTCTAACACTTTTATGTTAAAAAATCTAATCTCATTACTTTCCATAGATTAATGAAGCAGAATGAAAGACCTATCCAAAGCAACTCCAGCAACAATTTCTTATAAATCATTTTGTACTAATAGAAGATTCCTACCGGGTCTTCTGTTTTGTGGTTATTCAGCAAATCAGACAGGAAATCATCGTGAAGACTTTCTCTCCGAATCAATGTAAATTCACGTAGGAAAACTGCTCCTTGGTTTTGGTCTCCAAAAGCCTAGATGGAAAACATGATATTAGTAAATGCAAAATTTTAATTCCTTGATAGAAATGATCCAAATATCCAGAAAAATATGACTGCAAGATTAAAAAAACCAGTTAACTTCCACTACTACACTTGTTCTAACCATACAACCTTGCCATTTATGAGAACACTGACATGCATTTAAAGAATGTCATTACAGTTAAAAATAATTTTCATATACACAAAATTCTGTTGTGGAAGAAGTTTCTATATTGTTATTTACATCTATGGTTTATAAGACAGTTAATGTTTAAAAACTCTTTTGTGAAATGAGTTAATATTTAAATTGCATTTTTACTTTATGAAACAGGTAACGTTTGTCCAGCATTTTTACTGCTCTATCATAAGAAGATAGAGCTTAAAATTTTGAAGGGACAGAAAAAAATTATTTATAAGTACTTTGGCTAGCAAACTCCAAAATGCACATGCATTCAAAATAATTTAAGCTAACCTATATCCATTCTTTTTAGATATATATATATATATATATATATATATATATATATATATATATATATATATAAGCTACCTGGGAAAGAGGTTGTTTCATCAGTGGTTGGCTAAGCAATTACAATCAAAATGTCCTAGGTATAATTACGACATTTTTATAGATTTTAGAAATAAAAAATGAAAACAAATCCACACTCTTCAAGTTCTCACGTCCATTTTTCCTTTGGTTGTTCAAGTCAAAGAACTTTTTAAGGTATAACATAATATTTAAAGTGTTGGAAACCAGTGAAATACGAGGGAGGGTTTTGGAAGATGTCAAAACATTGCTGTTTCATTAGACAGACTCTAAAGAATTCCACTACAGATGAAATATCCATAAAGGCTGTTAACAACCAGGAATAGGGACAGTTTTATCTCTGGAAGTCTAGTAGATTTTTCCATTACCAGCATTTAACAACTTATTGGGAAGGCCATTCAGTTTGAGAGAACAGTATGCTTTATCAAAATGACTAAGTAAGAGTACTTCATTATTTGACAACAGCAAACACACTAGTGTGAATTAGACAAACGCAACTACCATAAATAATTTATTTATATGAGATTCTGCTTTCTGTTCCAGAAAAGTAAAAAGTATCTGTTTAAGTCATCCATCTCAGAGATGGATACTATATAAGATACTATAATATGCTATAATGAGGAGCAGAGGATACAGCATTTCCTCACTATGATAGGCACAATACTTATAAATGGACTGTTATTTATCACAAGAGCTGCAATTACCACCTTTTACTAAGAAGAAAGTCACATTCTGCTGTTTTTATGATGACTAATTCTTCTATTCATCCTTCTGTACAGCCAGGTGCCATAGTAATGCTCTTATTCTAGCTGAGAAGTTCGAAGGGCTAGTGAGTAACATGACATTTTACTGTCCAGGGGGCGAATGAGGCACAGATTTGCTTTCCTTTCCCTACAAGTGAATTGGTATTGCTTTTTTGGAGGAGGTAATCCTCCCTGCCAGCTAGGAACTGAGATTAGAGCTTCTGTAAAGCTAGAGCAATTATAATGGGCTGACCAGAAGAAGATTATCTAATTAATTTACAGGGAGAAATGGGAATTTCTATGAAGTTGGGTATTAAGAAGAATTGAGTCCCTGAATTCAAACCATACACACCTAAACTTAATAGATGTTTTTTTGATATAAAATTCTTGACACTAGTAGTGAATAAGTCTTCCAGTTGCTTTGAGATCCTCTGCTGTAAAATTTTAGGTTTTT
This sequence comes from Haemorhous mexicanus, assembly GCF_027477595.1. Lineage (NCBI taxonomy): Eukaryota > Metazoa > Chordata > Aves > Passeriformes > Fringillidae > Haemorhous > Haemorhous mexicanus. Next base: position 56,090,289 of record NC_082381.1, read on the forward strand.
TTTTAAAAAAGAACACAAGAATAAAAAGAACATCACATAAAAGGAATCATTTTACAGGAGTAGGGTTTTAAAATTTATAGTTAGCTTCCCATCTTGTGGATAACATTGAGAGATACACCCACTGATTTTATTCTTATATTATTGAGTCATAACAATGAAGAATCCTCAGGGGTGTCTGAGGAAGAAACATGCATGTGCCCCAAAGAAAAAGAAGCTCTGTTACAGACATGCATTTTTTTTCAACAAATCATTACCTTACAAATAAAAATGTTCTTGAAATAGGTCATACTTCATAAAAATGTTTCAACTCAAGATTGGCAAAAACTGTTCAAAGAATTAAAGTTATTTCAAGAAAGGAAATCTTTTATTTTACTTTGAAATAATAGCATCTACTTGTGATTTTAAACACTTGCGATCAGCAAATCTAATGATAAAAATTATAAAATTATACAATTGTTCAAGTTAGAAAATATATATAAAATCACCTAGTCCAACTTTTAATCCAGCACTGCCAAATCCACCACCAAACCAAGTCCCTAAGTGCTTCATCCAGATGTCTTTTAAGTACCTCCAGGGATGGTGACTCAACCATGTCCCTGGGCAGCTGGTTCCAATGCTTCTCAACTTTTTCTGTGATTAATTTTTCCTAATACTCAATCTAAACCTTCCCTGGCAAAACTCCAGGCCATTTCCTCTTATCTTACTGCTTGTTACCTGGAGAAGACATAAGACTGAAACTCCTTTTCTCCAGGCTAAATACCCTCTGCCACCCCAACCCTTTCCTCATGAGACTTATGCTTCATACACTTCACCATCTTCACTGCCTGTCTCTGGACATGGTCCGGTATGTCAGTATGTCCAGTATCTCCAGTATGTCCTTCCTGTCACAAAGGACCCAAAACTGAACGCAGGACTGGAGGTGTGACTTCACAAGCGGCAAGAACAGGAGGACAATCACTGCCCTGGTGCTGCTGGCCACACTGTTGCTTGTACAGGCCAGGATGCCACTGGACTTCTTGGCCACCTAGGCACAGTTGGCTCATGTCCAGCCACTGTAACCAGGTCCTTTACCTATTGGGCAGCTTTCCAGCCACTCGGCCCACAGCCTGTGGTGCTGGTTGGGGTTATTGTGACCCAAATGCAGGACATGGCACCAGGTCTTGTTGAACATCACACCATTGGCCTTTTCCTATCAATCCAGCCTGTCCAGATCCTGTGTTACTAATTTTAGAAGTCGAATTACAATGTAAAGATTGTAAATTCATCACCAATGATTCACCTTCCTATTTTGCTTATTTTGTTCCTATAAAAATATACCCAGATTCTGAAAATTCTTTTCCTTTTAAGAGCAGTCAGCTTGCTGTTATTAAAATTCCAATCTGTTTTTCAAAATAAATGAAAACTGTTGCTAAAGAATACATATTCAATATCAATTATTTCAATAAGTTATTGCTAATCTTTAAAACTTAACTGACTACCATATCAACATTAATGCTCTGACTACTTCTAATTATATAGGTGGGAAATAGGTGTCAGAGACACTATTCCAAAGGAAGGGACAGAGATAAGCAGTCAAAAAAAAGAAAAGGGATCATGAAGATAAAGGAAAAGATGAGAAAGAAAAGACCCAGAAGAGCAGTAATGAAATAATCAAAGTAAAGAAAGAATGGAAAGAATGTTTTTCTTTTAATTTAGCAAATATGAATGGTGAAGTCTTGAAAAAAATGATGAGGACTGAAAGCATATGGTCATCTAAAGAAGGTTATTCTTTGCCTGATTCATATAATATACTTTCCTGCTTTGAGTGGTAGCACACTCTGGGATAGCTTTAATTTATATATCATCTGATAAAACATACTTCAAGTAGAATATCTTCATCCTTACTGAGAGAGCTGGAATCAAATATTTATCCATTAAAGATGAGTGTCAGTAAATTGGAATAACGTCCTGAAAGACTGTTTTTCCTTTTTCAAGTTTTCCTTGAAGTCCTGGCTACGTATGCATGACCATTTCATTCTCTCAGGAAACTTATTTTCATCATAACACAGCCATCATATTTCTCATCTATCTTCATTCAGTTTATGATCAGACAAGCTTAGACAATATCTCCAAAAATACCCCAAATTAGCCTTTTTTAAGCAGTGAGAATATCATACAAAGAAACAGTGGCGTGACGGAAATCTGACCTTTTAGCAGCAGCAGCAGTCATAAGAGGCAATATGTGACTTTTCAAGAATTTGAAAACATTGTAAATGAGGTTTCAGTAGTGCACATGAAAATCAAAGGCATATAATTGAAGTTTCTTAGCATGAGGAAGATATCTGGGTATTCAGTTGCTAAACCAACTTTGCAAAGGAGCATTTTATGAAATTGACATGAGATAAAATTCCATCAAGCCCCTAAGCAATAATGTTTTTCTCATTTTTCAGTTTCTATCTCTCTTAAATCAATGTAAAACAAATTCTTCCATTAGATACAGTGGTGTGAGTCCACATGGAGGAAACCTTTGAGGAATCAGGCATACATAATTAGAAAACAAAAGATCCAACATAAAACAGCAGATGAAAGGATGTATCCCAGCCAACACATTATTACTATCCCACTGTGGAACTAGCTCCATTAATTTTGCTGTGACCAGCAATAAAGTAAATTACTAATAATTATTGTTAGTGAAGTGTAATAGTAATATTTTGCTGAATTCACAAGGCACAAGACTAACAACCCAGGCTTGGAATCTGATGTAAGTAATCATAGTACCTTTGATATCACCTTCCTCAGCACAGATGAGGAGTTTCAAAGTACCTTGCTCAGAAAGCAGAAATATCAAATGTGGCCTCAAATATTTATAATTAACCATTTAGGCGCATTCCATGAGTAATTTCAAGGTGACAGTTGCTCTGTTAAAGCTTTTTGTATTTTGTATTTCCAAAGTCTAAAGCACACAGAAAATTATGACTAACATCAAAATGAGAGGTAAAAAAACCCATTTATTAAAAATACTTCTGATAAAATTGTTTAAAAAATCAGATTCTTTCAGTTTTCTTTTTTTTACAAAGAGGCCTACAGCGTTTTGGAAATGAAAAGAGGACTACTTTGCTAACTAGCACTATGCATCTCTTGATTTTCTTGACAGAAACTAAAACAGGAAACATGACTGAATTTAAGGTATTGAATATCAGAAAGGGTGGCAGTGACATTAATAGAAAGGGATGAGGAATGCAGACTTCTAACAAGCCAAGTTATTGTACATTGCCTTGTTTTTAGACTAATCTGCACTCCAAACACAATAAGAACTTGTGAGTGTATTTCCATTCTGAATTACTCTCCATAAAACCTAACACAAACATTCTACTTTACTGCCCACACTTCCAAGTGAAAAAGTGCTGCACTTTTACATGTGTGACAAGGGCTTTACTGCATCCTTCAGCCCTGCCAATCATGCAAAAAGGAAAGTTATCCTAGAAGACTCAAAGGTGTGTATAATCAGCTGCTAGCTGTCAAATAAACTTGATTTCTACCACTGTTGCCTCAAGAAATTGTTTCATAAAATCTCGTAGGGAATTCTGAAATAAGAAATTATTACCATTGGCTTTAGTCTGCCACAGTTTTCTGCTGCAGGGGTAATCCAAATTTTCTTTTTCATTATTCTTCAAAATGAAATTAAAACGGGGTAGGTAGAGGGGGGTACAAGTCCAATACCAGGTCCCAAATTCAGAAGCAGTTATAGTCTGGCTCTAAATCTAAATTGTGAAAGCTGTTTGTTTTTACCAAAGTCCATGTAAGAATTTAAAATATGCAGAAACATTACTACCCAATTCTGCCACTGTTAACAATTCTGAACACTTTTCATTCCTCCATGGAGACCCAGAAAGCTATGCCCAATTTAAAATCTATTCTGCATGTCATCTTCTGAGAATTTCTTGCATATGAGCACACTATGTTTTTAAGATAAATATATCTTAAAGGAGATACTACCCTATTTAATGAAGGACATTATTCTCCAAGTGTGTGTTTCTTTATTATATGTTCCAGAAATGTTTAAAGTTTTCCCAATGAATTTTCTAAGTCCCTATAGGGAAATATGAAGATTCAGGTGAACTGAGAGACTGTCAATGCATTTGTAAAAAGATTTAAAATTTTTAAATGTTTGCTGTCATGCAGTTAACCCTTGCTTTAAACCAAAGACTAGAAGAATCCATTTGAGAGATAAAGCAGAATCCAAAGAAAAAACTGATATTTAGACAGAAGTAGCAATAGCTCTACCTTAAATTTTTCTTTCTCTTTCATAATTTCTGTCTCACAGATTGGACCCTAGAGCTGTGAAAATGATTTTCCCCATGGAAAATCCCTTCCTTTCCATGAAATTTAGGGTTTTTTCTTATTAGTTCAGTGAAATGGTTTTATTGCCCAAATAACAACAAGGAAAAAGAAATTTGATTTTTCTTTCATTTTTAGAAATGAGGTTAGACAATATGATATGTTTAATTTCTAAGCCACGGTTGTAAAGTCAAAGAAAATTGAGGGCTTTTTTAATAAATCATCCACATTTGATGGCATTAAGCTCCTAGTGCCTAATGTCCTGTGACATTCCCAGTGCATAGACCCGTACCAAATGTGCCCATGTGAGTATAGTCAGTTTTTAATATGAGCCTCTCCATTACAGGTGTGCTGGACAGTCGCTCTCTATTACTGGTATGCTGGAGTGCTGTCAATATGCAGAAAATATTTATTACCATGTGAGAAGGCAGAAGAAAACTCAGGTAATTGTACACACAACTCTCATGCAGTCAACAGTGAATAGAGGGGGCATAAGGAAAAAGTCAGTTTCTCAGCAGATTAACTGGGGTCAGTTCTTTACCTTCAATTCTTTATTATCCTTGGCAAAGATTTAGCACCTCCGCTTAAGGTGTAGAAGACTGTCCCACGCCTGAGGTAACTGCTGTCAGCACATTTCTTTCTGTCTTTCCTGTAAGTAAGGTCTGAAGGGAAGATCTCTTTGTTCATGCAGATTTTTTTTTAAGGTAACCTTTAGAGGTTAGTTTCACAGCTTTTCTTTTCATGGATAGATAATAGCTTGTTCTTGCCTTACAACCCATACATTTTATGGCTTTGATTCTCAGCTTGCTGTCTTTCAAATGGAAGAAAGGGTTGTCTAGGTTTATGAAAATAAATCCTAAGCCAACATTCTTAACTACTGCAATATCTTCTTCTGATAGCTCAAAATATGATTGCATGTCATGAGCAGGAAAAGTTATATAAGAGAAACAAAGAAACAAAAATTCTCTACCCCTGTGGAAAAGAAATTTTTCCTGAGACCTGATTATCAAAAATATTGCTTTATGATTCTAATCTTTCCAAACAGTGATAAGATTATAGTTTCTGAATTATCAGCCAGGGCATTATGAAGTTGGCTACTGTTTGTAGTGGATTTGTAGGTTTAGAATTTTTAATGAGAGAAAGATCTTCTTGTTTGGCTTCTCTGAAGGTACTCACATGGTGCCTTAAAATACAAGCACAAATAGCAATGTATTTCCCAAGGGAATGTTTTATTCAACAGCGAAATGTTCCCACCAGAAATCTTTCTGCTAGTCTTGAAATATATTTAATCTTTTTTCCTTTCCTCCTTGCCTTTCCACAGAGAATGAATGCATTATTTTCTTAATGGTAATATCCTGACTTCTTTTAAAGCTCTGTGAAGGAAATGTGAATTTGTGCTAATTATTTTCAGTTCTTAAACAACCACAATAGCAGAGTCTGGTTAATGTTTTCATTGAAGGAATTATTTAAGCTCCATTTCAGTCTCTCATTATAAATGAACAAAAGAAATAAAAGGTGATTTGCACTCAAGAATTACAGCTTGAAGTGTCCCTCAGACAAAAGCACCAGCTACCAAAATCTTGGACAGACATTAGCAACGATGGGGATGAATTTATAAAGCATGCACACGCCTACACTTGACCCACAGCCTACCAAGAAGAAAGAAAGCCAATATGGTCCCATTAGATGGAGAGGCAAAAATGCAGAATGCACAAAACCACAGCAATTGTCCTGCTGCCAAGCAACCATAGGAAAAGAAAAAAAAAAAAAACCAAAAAAAAAAAAAGAAAGGAGAGGGTAAAGTGGAGAAACAAAAAACAAGTAAAGAAAAAAAGCAGACTGTGGGGATAAAAAAGGTGAAGTCCAATAGAAGCAAATAATCCAAAGCTATAGAATTTCTTTAAAATCCTGCTGATTAGAACCTTCTTTCTCGATGTAGTTAACACAAAATGCATCAAGGTTAAAAAGCTTCATGAACTAGAGCTGAAATTATACTTCAGAATTACCTAGTTTCTAATTTACTGGATAATCAGGGCCTATTTAGATGGGTATGGCTTCTTACTTTCATGAAAGTTATTATAAAAAAGAAAAAAATTTCTACTGTGATTTGAGCAAGGCTGTGTCCAAGGCATAAACAGATTTGCTTTCTAAAACAAGCCAAATAAATACCATTGATCAAAATACTTGAAATAAGACACATAAATTTCTACGATATAAAATTAAACAAAACCAAAATAAGAGGTCTGAAGAATTCATTTTCTGCTGTTTCTTTTGCTGCCTTGCTTGGTTGACCACAAACAGGAATGCTCAACTGTAATTATTTAGAAGCTGCATCAGTTTTTAAATGGCCAGAATTATTATGTGCCATGCAAGAATACGGAGCAAGTAACAGATTTAGAAATCATTCTACAAGCCTCAGTATGTTCATTTATCAATACACTTTGTCACTGATCTGCAGTATTTTTCTAAGGGCCAGAATAGAACAAAAACAATGCCAAATTTCATGAACAAATAATCATCTGAGATTAGCAAGAAAAGTCATTCCCAAATGTCATCTAATCAGCATTAACGGATTTCAAGTTATTATTGGCATGAGAGTAAGCATAAAATAAGACTTACCATTGCTTTTCAACGTATATCACAATTAGCTGGACCTAAATTATCACCATATATTTATTGTGTTATTTTTGAGCGTGTTAGAAAAAATTATAGTTATGCAACTTTCCCAAAGTGAGAAAATAAGAAATTACAAATATGCATTCAGGAAAGTAATGGAACTGTTAATCTAATTTAATCCAGAGACTGAGTAACTTGAAGAAGTAATTATTTTTCTTCCTCTTTGAATCCCATTGCTCAGAAGGTTTTTTTTTTTTTTCATCTATGGAATCCTCTCAGCTTCCTTGAATTTTCTGTTTTGGAAGAAGAAACTGCTAGGTTCTTCAGAATCACTTCATCAAACTTCCTGGGAACTCTGAACATTGAATATTTTCCTCATGAAAATAAAATTTTACAATTATAATCTTCACATTTTCTTCAGTACTTGAATTTTGGCATTTTACGCAAAGGAATCGAATTACTCACTTGGCTTCTTCTTTTTAATGGTAAATATTTTTATGTGTGAGAATAAGGTGCTTTGTAGAAAATTCCCTAAGCTGATATTACAGACATTGTCTCGAATCCTACTGACATGGAGTTCAACTACTTACAATGGAAGGCCCAGGATATTTTTTTTAATCTCTCTTATTTAATTGCAAAAAAAAGGAAATTAATATAATTCTTCATGTGGGATTATTTATGAAAACAATAGTTTGTTTATTACTGTCTTGTCATACAATTTCAGGAGTGATCTACCAGACTGCTAATGGTCATTACCTATATAGTATTTTCTGCTGATCAAATTTTACAGTATTTACAGCAATACAGTAGATATTTAAAATAGCCAACACAGTAGTAGAAAACAGTAGAAATGTTATTTTTATAACTTGCCATTCAATTAGGTAAGTTTCAGTAATTTCATGTCTTTACAACAAAGAACTGCATACTCCATTTATTCCAGATGAGTATGCTTTTTCATGCATGGGTAGCCAAATTGCCATTGTTTCCATCAATACAATGACTGGTTTTGTTTGTACTTCATCACCTGATTCATAAGCTTTTGTGACAGCTTAACAACAGAAATAGAAGCCATGATTTTCTTATGTCTGTGAAATATTAGGTCATCCAGTAGCAAAATTATGAGAATAAGTAGCTCCATGGCATGAGATTTTTTCTATGTATTTTGACTGTGATTGTTATTTTAGTAGAAGACTTGATTCATAGATTCTGAGGAATATTTTCTTCAAATTGTATTTTAGTTTAAAAATACTCTTCATGAAATTTGTGATGCTTTCTGCCAGCAGTAAGACAGGTTTTAATAGCATTAGAATCCTTTTCATTCTGAATAGTTTGTGAATATAAGAGAGTTTTTGTGGTTTTGGTTTCCTTTGGGGGTTACAAAAGACAAAGATGTGTCTTTATAGGATTGGATGTTTCTTTCTTTTATATCCTCATATTTAATATATGACTACTGCATGTGTTATCAATGAAGTCAATTAGGTCAGACGTTTGCAAACAGAATTTCTAACTTCTCTCAGTTCTTTACATGCTAAATAAGCATCTGAATAATTCTGGAGGAAATTACAGCAGGGCTAGGCATTTGACACAAATTAGCAAGTAAGACATCAGATATCTAGCTGTAGTAAATTAGCACAATTTCATTTCAACTATTGATTTTTACCAGTTGAAGAAGTACACCTGCTTAACAAAAAACATTTTGTTTTTTTAATCACAGCAGGATTTTCCAATTATTTATTCAGTGTTCCATACATACATCTTTTGGGCTGTACTGCTGAGGAGGTTACTGTGTTTCTAATTTACTTTTAAAGATACTTTGAGGCCTTTTTTATCTGAGTGCAGTGGCCATCGACATAGCAGCTGCCCAACACTACAAGATAGTGCATCCAGCCAGATAACAGCTTCCTCACACAGTTTCCAGCTCATGCTTAACTGCACCGCCTTTTCCAACCACAATCAACATCCCCTTCACTCCTTGTGTTACATGCTGTCTCCCTGTCTGTGCATAAAACACAGCACCCCTTTTACACTGCGTTGCATTTATACAGTCAATAATGAGAGAATTTCCTAGAACATGAGTCATATGCCTTTTGTGGCAGGCTTACTTGAAACTTATTTTGTGTTAGATGCTGTTCTTAATCTCACCAAGTGATTTTTCAGCACTTTTAGAGTTTCCTAGAATTGAAGGCTAGAGGTCACAATCATTATCAGGCTCTATATTTCAAGCAAAATTCCTGCATTAAGCCATCAGTATTCTCCACATTAGTCATAAACAACTTTGGAAAAAGAAAATATTTTAGAAGAAGCATCCCATCTCAAAATGCATCTTATTACTTGGTTAGGGAGCATGAAGTAGCATCCTATATATACTAGCATAAGTTTATTAAAATAATTACACCAGAATTTCTCCAAAAAATAACTTTCAGTGCTCTTTGTCATATCTTTCTGTTTAAAATACTTAAATTAGTGTTAGTTAAGTCCAGCTTAGCTTAAGAAGGAATTGTTTAACTGCATATACAAGTGAAAGAAGTACCAGCAAAGTGTAACATCCAGCAGCTGGTAACAGCTGCTAGAAGATAACTACCTGTATTTAAGGCTGAGACAATAGACAGAGACAGACCACAGCAACCAAGAGAGTCTGCACAGAGGGAGACAGAGCAGACAATCAAGAACACTCTCAGTATGCTCCCAAATGCCTGCCACGATGCTGCTCTGAGGGCCTGCGTGACTTCAAGGAATTTGAATTTGACTCCCAGCATAAAGTTACTGGAAATGGTATGGCATCTAGATAAAAAAGGAAAATTCGTGTCTGTTAAGGGCTTGATTTGCATCCCAGAAATAAAAGACCTCAAAATAGTAATACAAAACCAGAAAGAACAAAAGAGTAATATAATAAAAAATCCCCAATCTAATATTAAAAAAAAATGGATTAAAGTGTAAAAAAAAATCTGAACATTGAACAGATAAATTTGGTGGGTTTAATCTGTAAATTTTACAGTTACATTAGCTAAACAATAAAGCAGAAACTAGACTGACCTTTTTCAGAAGCAAATTTTCATAAACACTATCATCTTTGAGGAATGCAATGATTTAACTAAAATCAGGATCTTCATCATGAAGGTATGTAGGACTCCATCACTACCTGGAAGTGGATTTTTAAATTTTAAACAGGAAGAATGTCATCTATTAACAGATGGAGTAAATTTTTTTCAAAGTTTGTTTTTTTACACTCAGTTTAGACCTCCTGAAAATAGCTATCAATGCCCAAATGCTGTAGAAGCATATCAACATTTGGTGCCAGTTTGTAGTAAAATATCCAACACAACTAACAGTATACAAGTATATATAACAGTATACATTTCTTCCTGTCCAGAAGACCAGATGCAGGCCATTGTAAGAATAGAAGGAAAGACACTCTCCCTCAGATCTCCAATAGAGTGCACTCAGTCACAGTATATTCAAAGAAAGGAAAATGACGTGCTATTTCAACATGTGAAACAGTCACCATGATAAAAAGAACAAAAACATCTTTGAATGTCACATGCTTTATGCCCCCAGATTTAATCACACAAAGGAATCATGATTCTGGAAGACAGTTTTGGTCCTTAAGAAACAATATAAGAATGTTTTTTTTTTGCTAAAAAATATTTAAATTATTTAAAAATAAATTCAGAGTCTGTTGGTATGATGTATGATCTGCCCTGATACCTTCAGTAGCAAAGTGAACACTAAGCTGAACGTACTTTTTTTACTGTCTCACATCTCAAGAACGAAAACAGAACTGTGTTTTCTGGCTCCCACAAGACAGTTTTTTACACCTTCTTCAAGCCTAAGGAGAAAATAATTATGGGCATTTTCTGTGTCTACACAGGAGTACCTCCTGTCACAATTGCACTCACAGGCACATCTTAATGAAGGACATTAAATTTCATGTAAATAATTCCTGAGACAAAATGTTTCATGCTTTTCCATTTACACTCTACAAAAAGACAGCTGATTTTATGAATGACAATGAAAAAATTTTGTAAGAGCAAACATACTCCAAATCTTAGAGTAGCAAATCGAGAAACTACATATAATAGCTGCCAAAGAGTGATCACTACTTCCTTAGTCTAATGCCACCATCATTCATCTCCTTGGCACTCTGGTAATACACAGCAGTGAGGAAAGCAGGAAAAATGAGCTCTTACACAATGGTACTTGAAATGATGGATGAAAACATAGATAAACAATTCTCACTGTAGTTGAGAGACTTACTCTTCATCTGGTCTCACAATCCAAACAAACCAAAAGTCAGAAATCACAATTCAAATGAAATTACTAAAAAGTATGTATGAAATGATCAGTACAGTTCTAGAATTCTTTCACACACAAGGAATCTACGAACTCATAAACACTGCATTTTAGTTATGACACAGGTTCCCCATTTTGAGATAATATGGAAACAGAGGAATAGGATGGCAGTAACAGTAAATAAACACAGTATTTTTAGAGGATATTGTTACAGTTAATAGATTTGGAAAGGAAAAATACAATATAAATCACATGTTTAATATATATTACAATATATTCCCTACAATAAATTTTTTCCAATTTGAATTTCTATCCTTACAATTCTGTTTAGCATTCACGGTGTTGCTTTATTGTTGTTTAAAGTTAATTAAAAAGATTCTTAGATTGGCCATGTATGAGCCTTTGCTTTCTTTTTCCAAGTAACTTCAACTAATTTTTAACCAGCTGTTAGCAATCTTCAACAAACTCAAAATACATATTGGTAAAATCTTAAATTAAGTCTTGTTCCTCAATAGCTTAATAAATTAGTAACAAAATCACTGAGCATGAGACTGTGATGACACTTGGAACAACAAAAAAGCTGGATGACAGTCTGTGAAAAGATGTGCTTTTGGATGACCTGCAAGCAAACAACTAAACAGATTGAACATTTGCTGCCCAAGAACTGGCTTAGCAATGACAGTTTTGAAAATATTATGAAGCAGCCTGTAGTAAATGAAGTAATTGTCTCAGTGTCATTTGTATAAAACCAGGGCTAGTGATCAGAATAATTACTTTCACACTTGAGTCACTGGTGAGTCAGACAAGGCTGAGTGGGACTAGAGATAGAGCAGTACTACATTAGACAGCCCTTGCATTGAAATAATTCTCTGAATCACAGATGAAGGAGATGTTTATTATTATTTTTCACTTATAACTATTATAAAATAAAGGTAACTTTCCTTTTATTATTAGAACATCAAATTATGAGGAGTTTGGCTTTCACACCAAAACTTCTACAACATAAATTTAGGTAGAAGAGTGGTCACAGCAAGTCATCCATTCAGTACATAAACACATCAGGCCAAGCAGGAAATCCAGACATGATATTGAAACTAATATGTACACTAGATTCCAAGCGCTGCCTTCTGTGTTATTTCTATGTATTTTTGCCTTCCGTTACACACATTAGGTATGGGGATATTTTTTACTTCTCATATTTGTCATATTTTGTCCAACAAAATATATAACCTTTTGATCTATGCTTCTGCCTCATTTTAATATATGTTGTGTTAAAGATAGAAACTAATTCCATTCTAACAGAAAATCAATGAATTAAAAACATTAAGTCTTGTCTTGACACATGAAGCTATGTTTCACACTGCTATTTTAACATAAAATGGGGTTATAAAAATTGAAAATGAGGGTGTTGCACAACACTGGTGATGGGATTAAATAGCCCTGGAAATTCCTCTTGAGTCTATCTGTTCTGGGGCACATACCCTTCTGATAAATGTACCTCAGCATGCAATCTCACTTATTTGTGCAAAAAAGGGCAAAACACTCTCTCTTTCACTACACATGAAGCTTTGAAATTGCCTAGCTTCAGACATACTACTTCTTCAGGTAATAGTTTCAATCAGATACAAATAATCACAAAATTATTATTTACTACTTTCCTTTATTATTTATTTGAAGAACTAAACTTAGAAAATATTTTGGCAAGTATTGGGAAAGGATTATTTAAGGATAATTACAAAAAAAATTTGGCACACTTCAGACATCTTATCCAGCACAGGAATATTAATGGTACCTCCTTGTAATCCCTAAAATGTATTTTTTATGAAGTATTTTTATCCAAATTATAGCAGGAATTTATAGGACATCACGAACCAGGGAAATCATCACTTGACTCATCTCAGGCAATTTTAAGTCCTTTCTACAGTTTGTATTTTCTCAGCTATTACACAATCTCAGACATCTGTGAGTGCTCTTCCAGGATTTAGCAGGGCTAAAGAGGGCTCCCTCACTACAACTTTAATTTTACAAAATGGGAAATGTGATCACTCAAGTACATTCATATTATTGAAATAATGCAAGAAACAGGTGTTTTCCAATAAGAACTCAGTTCCCAGTTGCACTGTTCCATTAAACAGTTGCACTGTTCCAAATTCTCTTGCCTGACAGTGACCCAGTTCCAGAGTTGCTATATTTACTCATGTGAAGCAGGAAAACTTTTAAAGGTTGTTCAACTATTCAATGTTTAGTCCTCAAGAAAATTGATCACTTCAGTTTTAATAAAATAATTTTTATATATATATTACACTAGCAATTATAATATCTAAGCACAACTATCTATGGCTAAGAAGGGAGCAACTAATGGTGATTGGTGTGATGCACTTTTTATGGACTTGTAAATGGCTTTAGAAAAATAAATGTGTGACTCAACCCAGAAAATCTTCATATTTCTAAAACCAAAACCACAAATGGTTCTGAAGTTGCTCAAATACTTGGTTTCTTGTTTTTCCCATCTGTTTAATTTCTCCCAGGAGAGGAAAGTGCTAAAACTCCATTAAGACAGACCAACTGCTATTACAGTCATCCCACATCAAGAAAGAGCAAGAAATACTAGCAGTCTTACATTAAATTTTCAAGCAATTCCTTCTTAAACTTTGCAGATTCTTGCGCACATTCTAAATCCTTAAAGGAATTAGGCAAACTAAATCAAGAATCCTTATCTCCCATGATTTTCTTCTTACCAGAATAAACATGCTCAGCCAGGGTTCATTGAGTGAGGACCATGCAGCTCTTTGTAAAATTAACTTCCTAGACAAAATTCAGATAGACACTGCATTAATTTCATCTTCAGGGCTACTTTAATTTTTTTTTTTTTTTTTAATAGGCTTCTTTAGTTAGTTGCTGTCTAGTCAACATACAGAAACTGCTTTGAATGAGGACAAAAATAAACTGAAACCAATGTAAACAAAAGCCACTTATTTTATTTCAAGCAATCACATTTCACATTTTGCTTCACTTATAGCAGGTTTGAATTTTGAAAAATAAACTTTACTGATCCACAGATTTCCCCTTCCTATTTAATTTGGAAATATAGTTCCAAAAAACAATAAGGAAAATTAATCCAGGAAGTACTTACTATCAGCTAAAAACTGAAAATGTCCAGTCTGGCAGCTATTTTCAAAAGTAAAGTAGGTGGATAAATCTTTGTTTACTATATTTCAAATAAAAAGAGCACAGACTATTAAATACTTGCATCATTTTTAGAGGCATAACACTGATGCAGCTATTCTCATCTTTCAAATAAGAACATGTCATATTTGATGCCTTAAAATTTGAATTTTCAAAGTCTCTTTTCTTTTCACAGCAATAATACCCCTGTGGAATAGCAAATTGAAAAGTTGGATTAAAATATTAAGTACAGATTTACTGATGTGAAAAAGAATCTGTATAAAGTAATTTACCAAAACCAAGTAACTAGGATCGGGCTACCAATTATCTGTAATTATACTGCCTGTCCAGCACCATTTTTTTACCCTTCACTCTAGGCAGTGCATTGATGCTGAATTTTGAGAGACCCTGCTCCAGGCTAAAAAATCTTTTGCCCTGGAGAATTTCTTTGCTTCCGCATTAAGTGGTCATGACATCAGATTAACTGTGATTGAGGATCGATGTCACTCAGAACTGGCTTGACTTTTCAAGAGTGTTTGTCTCACTATATTGAGTACTACTTTATTTGCACAGAATTAACAAGTAGGGTTTGCTGGTCTGACATTGAAAAGCAAGCCATCATGAACTGCTTCTTGTTTGATCCATCATTCAATTTTCTAATCAGAAAGAAAAACGAAAGTCTGAGGGCAGCCTGACAGATCACATCATAGGAGCAGATCTGAAATCAGCAAGAACGTGATGAAGCATTTGGTCACCATATCACCCCTCTTAAGAGCTGAAATGTAAAACATGGATGATAAAAAACAGAGACATGCCGTCATCTTTTAATGAGAATCAAGAGGATGACATGTGAGAAGAATGAGAATTCATCTTCAACACTTTCCCTCAAATATTCTGCATGAAGAATGTATCTCTCTAGGTAATATACTAGCCTAGTAGCAGAGAAGGAAAAACCCACAACAAACAAAAAAACAAAAAAAAACCCACTGTTGCCAAAAGGACAACATATTCCAAAACAGCAAGGAGAGGCTTTTTGTAATCCATCCTCTTTTCCCTGAATTTCTGCCACAGGGATCTCAAACACTGGGTCTCTGAGGAAGAAGAGATGCCAACTGTCCTCCTCCTGTGCAGCCCCTAGCTGTTAATTCATGAAGTGTCAATGAAAGGCAGCCTGTTCGCTGTGTCTCTCAGGCTGGCTGTCTACAGCAGTGGGTGGTGACTTAGTGGGATGATGTAACCCAAAGTGGCTGTCGGCAGTAGGTCACGGTTCATCTGCTTCCACTGAGGAATTGCAGCTGTGCAATCTACAGCCTTTACTCAGGAGAAGATTGGCCACATGCTTGAAAGCAATTCTGTTAGCTGTTACTTCTATCTTTCCCAAAGAAAGACACAGGAAAGGAGGAGATTAGAGAGAGGAAAGGAGGAGATTAGAGAGAACCACAGTGGGTCACTGGTATGGCCGACATCCAGCCTCAATGAGACAAGGGCCATTAAACAAAGTAATCACAGAGTACTAAGATGTGCAGGTGAAGGCTTAAGTAATATAAGTGCTAAAACAAGCAAAATGTTTGAAAATGCTGTTCAAAGTCTCCAGCTTCCCAGGTACCAATCCACCTTCTGAGCAGTGATACACCGTGAAATGAAGCATAAAGCCTGCAAAAGCAGGTAATATCGGTACTTCAGAAGAAAGGGCTCATAATTCAGAAAAACAAGGTAACACAAAGAAGTGGAAAGGAAAACATAATGTCAGAAAGCTGCTGATTAGATCCCTTGTTTCTTAGGAAAGGTAGTGGAGTTATCATATCAATCTGTGTCCTTTTCCTCTCATTTTCCTGATAGACATTCCAGAGAAAATCAAACCAAGCAATTTTTCAAGAACAAAAAAATACCCCCAAAAAACTAAGGAAAATCCCACTGTATTTGAAAGGAAAATATCTCATGTTTTTCCTATAGTATAAATATGGTCTAGCCTAGTATCAGCAATGTGCCTCTGTGTGTGCCCAGTGAATTTTAGTCATAAAATCCCTACATAATCCAGTATCTTCCCCAGGCTGCCATCTGCACTGGTGAGAAAATGGATTGATTTGGAACAGTGAGTTAACTACAACAGAGGGGACTTAACTAAATTCTGGGCATTTTCAGAACTAATGTCTGACTAATGTCAGAACAAATGTCTGACTACTTCTTCCAGAAGTGTTCCATGTGGAAATTGTGGATTGTCTTGGAGAAGCTTCCTGAAAATCAGTATAAGTGCATGTACCAGTTTGTATGTTTCAATATGGTGTTTAGCATCCTGGGTGGAGGAGTCCCAACCTTCTTTCAGATATCCCCAAAAAGATCCAGCTGCAGAACTGATTAAAAAGGGCATAAATATAACAGTTATAAATAGTCAGTAGGATCTCTGCAAGTGCAGACAGGGTCATCACGTACAACAGTCCTTTGTACATGGATAATATGTTTAGAAGCTAGTTTTCTGTTATCCAAGCCAACCAATAATGAAGGATCATGCATGTGAAGCAGTGGTCACACAACCCCATCCAAGTGTAAAAAGTGGTTAAGAGAGTTTCACCTGGTCCTGATGAAGACAACAAGAAGTCTTGAGATAATGATTTGAACAGTAGTTGATCACTCTGTCTGAAAGAATTAACAAGAGTTCTATCCTATGCCATAAGTTTTTATTAAAAAGCCATGGGCTTTTTATTAAACAAATTTCTGCCTCTGAGCACCTGTGCAATAGGCATGCACTAGCTAAAGAAAAGAGATAATTGACATTTTTAGCCACAATCAGATGCAATAAAAGAAGGAAACTTCTGGAAAACAGAGATACATGTCACAAACATATATATTTCATATGCAATACAACAAAAAAAAAATTAGAACAAAACAGAATAGTTCAGTTGGAAGGGATGAACAATGATCCTCTAGTCCAAATGACTAATAACTAAGTAACTGATGGAAGACTATCAATTTTTGACCTGAGCCATCTTTTTAAAAGCATGTTTTCACATAAATTATAGATCTGTCATGTTCAGCAAGGAGTTTCACACAAATAGACGTTCAGGTGACTTATAATCAAACTCTTTTGCTTATTAGAAGAACTGAATTGCATAAGGACAGAAATAAAGAACTGGTGCTGTAGACCACCTTTAGCTGTCAAAAGGAAAAAAATGGAAACAGGCCTCTTCATCTGTGTAGACCAAAAATTAAAAACAAAATATTTCTTTGGCCAGGGCAAGGAGGAAACTGAAAAGCATTAAACATAAAGAGTATAAAGGCTTGTTTTCAGAACTTAAATGAATCACAGAAGATAGAAAGTTAGGTAAAATACCATGCAAAAATAGATTTTAAAATTCCACTGAAATGTTGGCAAAATCACAGAAAACATCAATAAGTGGAGAGCAAAAATACAGGAAGAAATTACAGAATATGAAAAAGGTTGGCTTAGAAAATTATAGAAGTCCATAAGAAAAAAGCCATATTTTTGTAGAATTATGTAAGAAGACTCAGAAGACTCATCAACACCCTGAACGGACTACAGTGACATGCATAAGATGCAAATTTAATTGTAAAAAAAAACAACAAAAAACTTCTGAATGCAGGTAATGTGAGGAAAGAATTGCTCCACAACAGTGAAGATAAAACTGTCAGGTATGCTTTTGTTTATTTAAAAATTACCTGTGAGAAAAAATATTTTGTGAAATATTTACTAAAAAGAAGACTCTAATGAAATTGTAGATTAAGTCTGCTAATCACAACTACAGTCCCAGCTGGATACAGGCAAAGAGCTCATTCTTATTACTGGAGAAGAAATTACTGGCAAGGATTGTGGGTTTTGTACAGAAAACTAATACCCCAAATATACTTTGGAAAATAAAAAACTGCTAACAATGGTAAGCTAAGTAATTTGTAGCTGTTGTAGCTAGTAGAACTTGAAAAATGAATGAAATGCATTTCATCAACAAGAAAAACAGACAAAAAACCGAAAACCAAAAAAACAAAAACAAAAAAAACACCCTACCTGAGAACTAGTTTTAGTAAGCAGGAATGAAATAATGGAAAATAAACTCAGCTGTTTACCCATTTAAACAGAAAGATTCAAAGATAAAAGAGTAAGTTGACAGAACGGGCTTTCACTGCAAGGTTGTCAGGCGGCGAACGCGAGGCTCTCCAAGGGCGGGCCGGGCCCTGCGCGCTGTGTGGGGCGGGCAGGCCGGGCCCGGCCCTGCCGAGCGAGGCCCTGCCCGCACAGCCCAGCCCCGCGCCTGGCCCGGCCCCGCCGTGCCCGCCCGTCCCCGGCCCGCCGCAGGCCGTGCCCGCACCCGGCCTGGAGCCCCGGGCCGGCCTTGCGGTGGCCAAATGGCCGCAGGTCCACCTGGGGGAAGGGCCCAGGAAGGGCGAAGGGTATTTAAAGCAGAGCCTGCGGCAAGCGGACGGCCTGACCCTACCTCCTCTTGGAGATTCCATTGGCCGAACGCCACTGGAACCAGCGCTGGTAGCTATATTTGTTCTTTTCTACATCTTTTCTGTCTTTCTCTCCTTATCTTTTATCTCCTGGACATTGGAACAGGTTGTCCAGAGAAGCTGTGGATGCCCCATCCTTGGAACTGTTAGGGGTTGGATGAGCGATCTGGTTTATAGTGGAGGGTGTCCCTGCACATGGCAGGGGGGCTGAACGAGATGATCTACAAGATGCCTTCTGGCCCAAACCATTCTAGGTTTCTATGAGAATAAATAAAACAATCCGTCTTCTGAAAAGACCTTTATGAGTAAACCCTGTTAACGCTTCCTTTTACAAAGCTCTTTTGTAGTATTAATAGAAAAAAGTTACTAGCACATCAGTCACTACCATAAGTCTCCTTCTTTCAAGGTATGTACTTTATCCCGCAAAGTTAAAAAGAGAATCACATGTGACGATGGGCTAAATTATACTCATTGAAAATAAAACTTAAGAGAATTTTGAATTTGCAAATACCAGAAAATGCCAATACCAATTTATTCTACACATTTTATAATGGTTTTCACTATTGTTAGGCCTGACTGGGAAACTGGAATTTCAATATTACCTTTAGTCACATGTTAAAGACACACATACACAAGAAAATCAAAGTAGCAGGAAATCAACAAAAATAAAAATTCTGATATGCTTTGCTATTTTCAGTTACAAATATAGTTGAAAGTATTTTTTTATTTTTATATGCCTTGAAACAGTCTATACAATCTAAACAATCTATACCTTCCATTCTTCTACAATAAGTCAGTCACTGTTAGGCTCAAATGTACACATTTATTCTTGTCTTCTCCTTGCTGCTCAGATAAAGACTTCATTATCCCTTTCATAAGACAGATTTGAGTTCATGGACAGTTCTACAGTTTTCACTTACATGCTTTTGCCCCAAATAATGGAATAAACATGCTGGAACAAATAACAGCAAATTTTGCTCTATCAAACTGTCCTTTTATTTAGAATTAATATTTTAAAGTAACATGTCTTTATAATGCCTGCATCTGTGTTAAACAAATATTTACAGAAAACCAGTCATTTCTCCTGTGCAAATTTTGCTTATATTCTGTCAAAACCACAATTTTCTGAGAAATTTGCCCACATATATCTTACAGTTTCTTATACTTCTTAGTGTCAGAGCTGAACAGCTTAATTTCTTCTCTTCCTTCATTGCTTTTCACTTATAACAACTTTTTTGCTGGTTCTGTGTCAAGCATGCACAGCAAAATTGCATTGGTTTTGGAACAGTCAAAGCCAATGAGAAATTTTGTCCTATAAGATTAAAATCCATATAACAGTCCCTTTTTCTTTTTCTATTCCTTTTCCCTTTACTTTTTTGATAAATCGTCTGATCATCTGTCTTTTCTGAAACTTCACAATTTATCTTCTTGGAAAATGAAAAATTCTGTCCACCTGTGTAATGCTACTTCTGTTAATAAAGGAGAGATATATGATATCCAGAAATCAAGATTTAAAAAAATCCCAAACTTGTCTGGGTTAAAATTCACAAAAAATGTACAGACATTGGTTCTCTCCTCATCCGTTCCTCTTTTTTTCCTTTCATCCCTACTACCTGGAAATCTGCTATTAAAAGAACGTAATTAATACAGCACTGACATGTTCTGGTGGTTGTTTTTTTTTTTCAGACTCTTGTCTCACACAGATTTTCATTCACTTTTACAAACTAAATCACTTTTGTCAGAGTTCTTTCAAGGCTTTTTTGCTTTTTGTGCAATTATGACGGCAAGCAGGTTTCAAACGTAACTCCCGTCACTGACCACCTCCCTTTCCTTCCTGTTTTCTCTGAAGCTGACCTATAGTGGCAGCCCCACCACCTGGGAAATGCCTTTCACATACAACTATAGAGAACTTCTCAAATTCTGGCTGGGAGGCAATATAAAAACCTTGTGGTCTGAGGAAACCATCGGAGCAAAAATGAAATTTTGTATCCAGCATGGGTATTTTTGCTACCCAAACCCCTGCATGTTCCTTGTTGCTCTAGGAGCACTGAACAGGGCTCCAGAAACAGCACGTTTCCTCCTGGCTGCTTCCTGCTAATGATCTGAAGTCTGGCAAAGTAGCTCGAACCTCTCCCCGCTCCACACCCAATCCCTTGGTCATTAACCTTCCTAGTGCTGACAACAACGACAAAATGTGAACCTTCTTTACATACACAGGAAATGGCTTGCCAGGGATTTGATCTGGAGCAAAAATCAACCCTTCTGAGCCCACTGTTATTTTTAAGAGCCTTTTGGTTATGAGGCATATTAGCATTTTACACTGTGCAATGAGAGAAAAAAAAGCCAAATCTAAATCTCCAACAGTTTATTCAATTTGCCCTCAATTCCACTACTCCTTTCTCACCCCACACACCCACACACATTTTATGTCTCTATTACATCAGAGAATGCTGTCTCAATTATATAGTACAGTATAGTACAGTACATCTGGTGGCTTAGAAAATAAATCACAGGACTATTTTTCTAAGCATTTAAATAAAGTTGTTTTATCATTTGCTTCTTCCTACTAACAACACCATCAGTCCAAATGGCTTGCTTGGCTTTGTAAGCTTTCCCACTAGCTCACCAGGCCTGGCACAAAAATTTCACAGCTGTGCCATATGTTTGACAGTGTTAACAATGAGTCCCTGGTTACACGATGAAATTTCATTTTGTATTCCTCAAGCCTCCACTCCCCACATTCTGCAAGGATGACAGACAAGTTTGGGAAACCAACCCTCTCTCCCTTTCTAGCAAAAGAGGTATTAGTGAACAATAAAAACCAACCTTTTTATTTGGGAACTCCCAACATCTTTGCAAAACAGCTGGAACAAACTCCAAAGCATCAGGGCCTCAGGTTTCCCCTCCCCATCCTACTCCTCCCCCACCCTAATCCAGACTTGTGAATTAAAAGCACAACACCCACTCATGTAGTTTTAACTACTCAGTCACTGAAATCAAGAAAATAAGACAAATATTTTTATACACACCATTTGCCTAGAGTTTAGACTATTCCTTGCTAATTCAGTTCACTTGAACCAGTGTGGTGTTAAAATATGGTTGTTTAAGGTTTAAATTTTAAGCCTTAATTCAAATTTTTTTGTTAGTTTTTCAGCATGTTATTGGATTAAAATCCTGTAGGTACTACAGGCCAACTAAGGCAAAAGCTGAGCATAAGCTTAGCTGAGCCCAAGCACCGTCAGCTGACAGCTGTGTAGCCAGGACATCTGCCACTGTCTGTGTGGATGTGCTTCTAGTCTAATGCATGCTCTGATTATCTTACAGAGAAGGTAATGGCCCAGATTTTACAGGAAAATCACTTTTAAAAAACATTTCTGAGTATATATGAGTATGTACTTAGAAAGTGTCAGTACACTGGAGCTACATGTTCTCAGCTCAGTTTCAGTGAATGTAGTACAGCACTCGTGGTAGCATTTTGAAATAGCTGCACTATATTTTATCAAGCTCCTTCTCCCATAGGTAAGTCTTACTAGTTCCATTGTTTAACAGTAAAAATCAGCTGCATGTTGTGTAAATATTAAAGAAGCCCCAAACCTGATGATTTATGCACATAGCTCATTCCATTGCAAACAAACAAAAAGCCCACTAGGTATATGTAAATAGCAAACAGTAACTTACTATATTCACTTATTAGCCTTTTATAAAAAGTATCATTCCTTATTTCCTATAGTTATGTATGCTTGCTTATTTATTTTAAGACCAGGGCTGTCTCTGTCTTTGTCTTGTAATTCCTGTGAGAATGGACAGAGAGACCAAAACATCCATTCAAAATCTATGAGTCAAAGCTAAGAATCTCTAGTGTATTGATATAAAGCAAGGATTAAAACCAATACAAAATATAGCATTCTTAATCTTTAAAACTTAAAATTTACAATAAATGAGAGTGGTAAAACTGTACCTGAGAATAACAGTTTATTCAAATACTATTAATGCTAAGTGCAAGAAAAAAATTTACTTTCATATGAAACTGTCTTCATACACCCTTAGGGTTAAGGTTAGTTTAAGTATGGTGATACTCTCTTCATTATCTCAACTGAATACTTGAATTCCCTCAGCCCCAGCCCTAGGTGTTTAGTATACTGAAAACAATCATGTGGGAAACAACATTATATGGCAAGCCACCATAGTACATAGGTTATCAGAGGAAATTAGGAGAATTGCCAGGTTCCTAATGATGCTTCTTAAGGCTTCATGTACAAGCAATCAGACTTGCCTAAACAGACACCATATTCTAAAGTTTATCTTCCAGCTAAGGAGACCCTAAATTTAAAGTTACATCTTCAGAGTATGCAAAACTATATATATTCCCCTCACCGTTCATGTTTGTATATGGTTAGAACCTATATTATCAGAAAAACAGTTTCACTTCCCAGTGGAAACTTTGCAAGTCCCTGGACCAAGCTCACTGCTACTGCGGTATTTTCCTCAAACCATCTCAATTCAGCTTCAGGTGGGCTAGAAATACATGAATCAAAGAAAAGCAATTAAAGCTTCAACAACACAGCATATAAAATCTCGAATGTTCAATGCTTTACACATAGGAACAACTATATTACATCAGGCCAAAGCTCTGTGTGGTTCAGTTGATAATTTTAAACTGTGGTCATTAGCATCCACTTAGGGAACAGTAGAAGTAAGATAGACATCCTTTTCTCTACTTAAAACTGTTAATAGGAGAGCATAAATGTATGCCTATAGTCATGACAGATTTAATATTTTAAAAATTTATGGTGATTATACAAGAAATTCAGATCTGAGTCTCTAATAATAGCTAAAAAATAATAGAGATTAGTAATTGTTTCAGTAAGAGCAGGTATCAGTGTGCAGGAGCTAATGTGAGGTGATTACATTGCTTGTAATCACCTCTCATTAGAAATATGAGCCATTCACCACCAGAAAAGACGCTGGTAAAAAAAAACAAATTATTTAAAAAAAACTCTTTCCAAATATGACTGCACTAATGCTACCACAAAAAGAAGAGCAGAATGAGTTCAACTCTTTGGAAGGCATTTCATTTCTGTTTTCTGAAAACAGTAGCTAAGCAGCAGACAAGGACTATTTATTCCTCCTATCTTTGCAAGGCAGTGGAGCATCTAGTGCTAAATCTATGCCATCTATCACTGTGCAGAGGATAGATCTCTCCCAAAAATACAGTAATGCCAACTTCGACAGCTCTCCCTGTAAGCAGAGTTTGTACTATAGTTAGAATGCAGCCCATGATAATTTGCTGTTCAACTTTTTTGTCTGAGTAATAAATATACACCAATGAGAGAAAGATGTATGATTATTCAGTTCAAAGCAGTTCAGCTCATTTGAACCTGAAACTATGACACTTTGGAATATGCTCAGTTTTCAGAAGCCCCATGTAGTCCTAAGTGTTGAATGCAGCTGGATCAAATGATCATGTCCCCATTATGTGATTAAAACAGCCCCTGACCAGGCTGTTTCTATGTTTGTCTTTGTTTTTAACTTCTGTGGCTCCAGAGTATTCCCCTTCACCCCCATTAAAGGCAATCACTGATTGAGAGTTGGCTGCTTTGCCTTTTTATACATACCACTCAGATCATGAGTAATGAGGGGCATTTCACATAGGGGTGTTCCTAACAACGGGACCCTGTCCAATTGCCATGTGTCTGTTAGCTGAATGTTAAAACAAGGTCGATTAATGTTAGGCAAGTCTCCTTGGAAAGTTATTAGCATGAGACACTGTTTATTGCTAAAACATTCTTAAGCAAAAATAGAAATATATTTAATACTGTGTTCTATATTTCCAACACACATCTCCAAAGAGTGTTTTAATCATTTTGTTCTGTCTTTATTTTTCTCAATAATGTTAACGGCTCTGATAACCCCTCTTACTCTTTCATTCCAGCTTCAACAAGAACAGCAAATAGAAGCATTACAACACCAAAAGAAACTTCCAGGACTTTTAAGTTTACAAGATTCCTTGAATTATCAGAAACAATAAGGCCATTAATTTAAAGGTCAACTTAAACCTAGCATGTTTAGAATGAAAGAGTATTACATTCTACTTAAAACACTCCTCAGAGGCAGCAAGAAAGTTTCACATGGAGTGAGTTAGTCAATATATGAAGCAAAATCAGACTTTAGTTTTACACTAGTCTGACAAAAGGAGTTTTGAGGTGGAGGATGGAGGGGGAGGAGAAAGAAAAAAAAACTACACATAAAATCTGTCAGGACAAAAATGACAGACAACTTGATTTTCTGAATTTTCACTTTTGACAGCTATAGCTCTTTTACTTTTGACAAGGTCTCAAGCTGAATGGATGAAGCCAAGGAAAACACATTAAGCTAAACATAATGTGTTTTTATAATCAACTTATCTTCACCTTTGATACTCTAACCTATATTCCTGAATCAGAAGCATTTAAGAAACCAAAGCTATGGTGTCTTGAGCTCACAGACATTACTATTTTGCATTCTTTACTTACAAGTCTTTCAAAAATCAGGAGAAATAACCTAGTACAGCAGGCATATTTGGGGGAGGAGCAGTCACCAGTTTGAAGTCATCTACGAAACCGACAGACATGCCCTCCGTGTCCTCCTCTCTATTATTGAGAGGGATGTAAAACAGAAGAGGTACCAGGGCAGACCCTATTTGCCTCCAGGCAGTGTACAACCATCTCAACATGACATCCAAAGTGTTTTATTCATTCATAAACCCAAGCTTCATTGTCCTAAAACAGATAGAAGAATATTGTAGAAGACAATGTCAAAAGCTTTGCTATAGACAATGCAAATAATATCCATTGTCCTCAGATTACTCATCAATCCAGCCTTTTTATCCCTCATAAGAGGAAATCAGATGCAACAGGCAGACCAGCTTGGAGAAGACTGGGGCAAAGAAGGCACTGAATACTATGGAGTCCACTAGAAGCTCCTTCTAAGTTTATATTATTCTGAAAAGAAAAAAAAAAAAAAAAAAAAAAAGGAAGATTCACCAGAAGAAAGATTATTATTTCTCTTTTGCAAAGAGAGAGGGTAAGCATGCCAGAATTAATGCAATATTGAGAAATGGCATAGTGTCTCTGAAATAGTAGGAAGAAGCATTTCCTTTCAACCAGAATGAGTTTGTTACCACTGAACTGGGTGCAAGAAATTAGGATCACTAAGTACTGAAATAACTGAGAAAAACTGCTAAAATAAATCTGTTTGTTTCTGCTCTGCCAAAGTATTTTGTACTAAGTCGTAATTTTGTTTTTTTATAAAGGTGAATTTATTTGGTATGCTTTTAATTGTGTTTTTAATTTTAAAAAGCCTGTGGGGAATTCATCATCAGAGAAAATTTAGGCCCATCCATTTCAAAGCTCTCACTGAATTCACACATCATTGCTGCCATTTAATTGTTCCTCTGTTAGCTTTGCTCTTTCTCAGTTTCACTGAATGAATTTAATAATAATAATAATAATAATAATAATAATAATAATAATAATAATAATAATAGTTATTTCTATTACTATTCTTGTATTAGGGAAAAAGCTTCAGTCACCTCAAATAATACTTTCTCTATACTGAACTTAGAGAATGAAATTTCATTCCAATTATTATCTACCACAGACATCTGTCTTAAAAATCTTTAGGTATATATTCTTAGGCCAACACAAAAACTTTGGGATCACCTAATGCTGCTAAGTTAATTTTCCATGCATGAAATGAAAATGGTTTTCCAAAACAATATGCACTTAAATTTTAAGAAGCACTGCTGCGCTTGAATTGCATTTTTGTCCTACACTTGGATTTACAGAAAAGAATGAGAATTAATTACTAGGCTTCTTGTTTTGTTTTTGTGTGCACATAAATATAATACTTTGCCAAGAATTATTATAAAGAATCGTTTCTGCTGTTTCGTGAAACTGGAACAGCTTTTTGTACGTGCCTGTTACAGAGGAAAAGGTTAGTTTAGGCTTCTTGCCAACTTAATCCTTGGCATTTCTTCTTGAGCACACAGAAGCATGAGTTTCAATTAGTATTAGAAATAGGAAGGTTGTTTCTGTAATAGGTCCACCTGTTTGCTGTGAAATGGGTTGAATCCAATAACCTGTTTTACATATGCTACATGATAATCCCATGTAACCAAAATTCCTACTTTTCCATCACCCCTTACTGATGATATGCTTTAAAAAACCAAATCTTTGAAAATAAATTGGGTTTCATAAAATATGAGAAAAAATAATGTTCTCTGAGTTCATTCTATATTAATGTTATAGCAGTATAGCGCATTATTGCTTTGATGCCAAGAGACTGCCTAAAGGAAAATAGTTGGATTCTTTTCAGGACTCCAAAACATAACCAAGTGAGATTTAGTGTATTTCACCACCTTAACATCAGTTTAAAATACAACAGAAATAATGCAAAAATCTTATATCTGATAAATGTTCATGAATAACAAGAACAGCAATAGAATTAAAAAAAAAAAAAAAAAAACACAAAAAGATTTAATGTCTTTAAACTGAGAAAAATCTGTTCAGGATTTCCAAGCAATTATTTTTTGGCGAACTATTTTTTGATGAATGCAATAACCTATCTTTTTTTCATGGAATGACTGGAACTTAAAAATAAACTATGAAAGAAAACTCTTCACATTGACAGGACATTTCTCTTTTAAACCAGGTAGCACCTACATTGTGGGTTTTTTAGGAGAAGACCGATTTATTCGATACTCACTGTTTTAAATTTTCATATTAACAAAAATATTCATGGTGATATCACTATCACATCATTCTTCCTGGAGAGCACAAAAAACTGTTTGGGATGGCTGTGTCATTTTGTCTAGACTTATTTCACCAAATATAAAAGTCAGTAAAAGAATTTCTCTCTGGTCACCAATTTAGAAAGATGTAAATATTTTAATTATCTCAAACTTTCATCAGTTTACTATTTATGTGATGATAATATTTTGTGTCTTTGATCCATTATGTGGCGGGCAAACTACAACAAAGAAATTGTTCTTCTTCTAGGAAATTTTCAAGCTTGTAACATTCATTTTTAGGAAAAATCTTCCTTTATGTAGTGAAAAATTAACACTTTAAAACTTGTGAGCCATGAATCAAGATATCATTGTGAATGTACTAAGACTACAAGAAGCAGAACTAAATGGGTGAAAATATTTTAGTTCTTAAAGGTTATAATATATTTCACCTATAACCTTGAAAGCTCAACCTAAGACTATCAAAAAACTCCTAATAATCAGGAGTTTCCATAGTTATGTTACCACTAGTGCTCACTGTTTGAAGGAAAAGTTGAATATTATGGCTGAAGTTTACTTTAAATTAATTTCACTAATCTTTTTTTTTTTTTTTTAATGGGGTGGTGTGCTGGCTGTTTAGATTTTGAGGGTTTTCTCAGCAAATCATATAGTATACCTCAATATTAGAAAATCTAACTACAAACTTTTGCATCACAGCCTATGATTCAGGAGATTTGGGCAAGTGCTAGAGCTGTAAAATGAAGCAATAAATGTTAAGCAGTGAAGCTCTACATCTGTGCAAAGTCAAGGTTCTACATTAAATATTAGTTTCTCTAACTGCTGAAAAAAGTTTGAGGTGGTCCAGACCTTAAAAAAACATAGCCTATTTTTTAAAAAATAGGGATGGTGCAAAATGGACTGGCATTTCTTCTATACACTTCTATTACACTTGCTATGACAAATATTTTCTCTCCTTAGTGTTCATTATATGCAAACCCTAACATTTGTTTTGTTAATTTTTTTTTATTGGTACTACATGTAGTGAGGCAAAATGCATTTTATTTTATTATCAGCATGGTACTATATTTTCAGTTAGTAAAGTTTATTTTTGTAGATTTATTTATTTATTTTATTTTTTTATTATTTTATTTATTTACTTGTTTATTTTTTAAATTCAAAACTTCATAAAAAATTAAAATACACAGGTATCATATAACTTCTGTGAATGTGTATGCATGTGAATTTCACACACAAAAATGCAATTAATTTCTATCAACACTATCCTTTCTATAAAGTTCATTTTACAGCTGTCCTCATTACCCTCACAGTGGTATCAAATTGTTATTATTTTATCTGAAGGAAATACTTGGATTTTAGGCCTAGCTATTGCTCAGTTACATTAGACAGTTTTTAAATTCCCTAGTGCCACAATTATGAATCTCTCTCTATTTTTCACTGACTCAGTAAAATCTTTAGAAGTTATATTAAATTTTAATACAAACAAAAATATATTGTATTGGGTCAGCAATTTTGTCCTGAATTGTCATCCAAAAGTCATCTGTGTTTTCCATTTTACATCATAGTGTAGACTCTAAGTTGATCACACTTCTGTGAAATATGTTAATATAAAACCATAATCCCTGCAGTGATTGGTATCATAAATTGATCCTCAAGTTTCACACTGCAGCTACTTGCATGGAGTAAAAATATATGGTTTTTTTCCCCATAAGTGATACTGTTAAAAGGCTGAACTATTGTTTCCGCTACTGTAAAGATCATTGTTCAACTTATTGTAGTGCCTATAAAAGGTAACGGCTGCATTTACATGGAATTCAATGACAGCAAGTGTCATTTAAGTTTCAGAATTTTTAAGGTGTTTTGCATCAGAAAAAAACATGGTCCTCTATCAGAATTAAACCTAAATAAAACCTTAAATAAACCATATGCATTTGTGCTCATTTCTTGCATAATATGAAGAATTGCTAGGGTATTTGCAAGCTTTAGAACCAGCAAAAAAGAGTCAATAACTCCTGGTGGACTTGGGAATCTGGACAATAAGACAAAACCCAGAATTGTTCCATTGTGATAAGAAAACAAAGGGTATAAATAAAAATATAAAGGAAAAAAATAGGGGAGCCTGAATTTTTAATTTTTGCTTTATTGTCAATAAAAAAAAGAAGTTTTCTCACGCTGAGTAACTTCTTAAAAGCCAAGCATTTTCTTTGTGCCATTCTTGTAGTGTGTACATCCACTGGAGTTAAGGGCTAGCCAATTCTGTCAAAACCTGCCATTCATGTAAATATCTCCAGAATCATAATCACCAGTGTGAGTATGCAGTGATTACCAGTCTCACTCTTGAACTCTCAAAAACACTAGAGCAAACCCTATTGGTCACTTTTAAAAATGGCTCAGCTGCAAACCTAGTATCAGTTATGATTCAGTCCTAATTTTGCCTGTCAACAGTCTTGTTCAACTTCCCAGATATTCCAGCTTGTTGCCAAGACCATTTTGTAAACGAAATATCTCTTTTGAAAATCACCATATGAATATGTCAACAGGTCATGAAATATTTTCATTACAAACCTCGAAGAAAATCTAAGCTCTAAAGCAACAGTTAGAAAAATGTCTATTTCATTAGACATGAGTGTGAAATCTTTTTAGAAAACATTTATTTTGGCAACTCCCTATTCTGATGGTGGCCTGAAAGTATCCGGACTAGACTATCCTGGTGGGAGGCAGCCCCAGCTACAGTGAGGGAAATGTAGCAGATGAGCTAATGAACAAAAGGATCACCCTGAAGCATGAATTTGCAGTGTGAAACTACCTAAGCAACTGCAAGGTCAGAAAGAACTTCCCATTACCTCAAAGTAAAAAGATTGAAAATTTGTACTTATTTATCCAAGAATGAATAAGTGTTAGAAAACCAAAAAGAGAGATTATTTTTCCTCATACTAAGAGTGGGAATAGATACTAGCTGACACACTAGAGACAGGGAACCTCCAGCCTCTTGCTAATCTTTTAAATGTTCCACGGTCACCTAAGATCCTTCACTTGTAAGATCCAGTTAGCACTCTTCTTTATTCACACTGTCTCCTACAGTGCACAAAAATCAGTGATTTTAAGACTGAAGAGAATGTTCAAGGCTAAGCCACAGTCAGTTTACTTGATACACAAAGGGAAATGTGTTTAGGGTAGATCATGCATGTCTGTATGTGTGTGAGGAGGGGGATGCATGGTGCACTCTTAATTCTATCAAAAAAGGAAGAAAGGCATTGGAGCCTCAGTACAAAACCTGAAGCCTTTTCATTGGAGATTTGGTAACAGTCATTAACATCTTCCCCTCTTCCAAACTCCCTTCTCAAAATTTGCAGAGATTCATATCATTCCTACATCTCTGAAGGTTTCCAGAGCCACCTGCAATACAACTCAGCTAGAAAGAGTCTGCTGTGCCAGAGCTGTGCAAAAAAAAGCATCTACAGTAGCTTGTCACAGTTGTGTTCTTCCAAGGAGGACTTAAACCTCCATGGAACTGAGAACATTTCATCCTAAAATTGAATTTTAAGATATGTGAATCTAGTCTCCTTGAACTTCCTAATTCCTACTGTATTTGAAATAGACTTTTTTTGTTTGACAAATGCAATAAATTCCAAAATCACTATTTATCCAAAGACAAAATCTTTAACAATACAGCAAAGAGTTCACTGTCAAAACACTTGTTCTTCCAGGGATTTTTTGTGCACTCCATCCAAAAAAATAAATACTTATCTCATTTGTAAATTTCACTCATCAATTTGATGTCTGTAAAATAGTCAAAACCACTATGAAATATAAGAATCTGGTGAGTGTTACGTGGGTAACATGAGTTACGAAATCAATAATCATCATAAAGTTCTCAGTTTAAATTCTTTATTTTAATTTTTTTTTTTACTTTCAACCCTTCTTAAAAGGTTTTGCAGATCAAGTAAGTCCATACACTCCCATAAACATCTTTGAAAACTATGATTTAAAGGGGATTTTTGGAAGAAAATGGGGAAAGAGATTACTTAACATACACACAGGTGAGCACAGTTTTGCTGGGAAGTCATCGGTGTGGGTTTTGTAAAGGGAAATTCTGCTTTATTAACCTATTGGCATTGCAGAAGAATAGGAATAACCATGTTAATTAATCCTGACTGGATTTTCAAATGGCCTATGATAAGGTCCCATGTGAAGCCTTATAAAAAATTCCATTGCTATGGGGTTAAATAAGAAATAACTTTGGCAACACTGGGACTTATACAGCAGAGGGAAAAATGGTAGTTCTTGGGAGGGACTTTCAGGATGGAAGAGTAGGGTGCCTCTTTCAAGGATTGGTACTGGCTACAGCTGTGTATCACTTCCCTTTCAGACACCTGGAAAGGAGAGGCACCTGAAATCTCCAAGATGCAGGTCATACCAGGCTCTTTAAGGGTAGTCAAATGCTGTGCCCATGGCAAAGAACTCTAGAAGGGCTTCAGGGTTTTCGTGGGAGTAAGGTTGTGCAGTGGGGAAACAACTCAGAACTGACATTTAAAATCAAACAATATCTCTGAGTCGGCCTTGGAAGTTCTCTGAAGTCATCAGCTCAGTGTGCAATGGTACTTGAGAAGCCAATAAAAAGTTTGGCTTCAAGAAGGCCAGTGAGGACGAGGTTATCTGTTTGTTCCTGTAATAATTATTGATGCATACATATCTTGAGTGCTGTATGTCATTCCACTCTTTGCATCTCAAGGGGAAGAAAGAAGAGAGAAAAAGAAAATAACTGTGATCCAGTAGGTGGATTGATTGCCTTACAAACAGAGATTTGAAGGGCTGAGATGTTCTTCAGTTTTGACAGGAAAAGACTAGAGAGAGCAATGACTCAGTTAAAGGAGGTCAAAAAATATTTGTGTCTTTCAGTGAGTTTATGTATTGTCATCCTCAGATTATGTCAGAAAAATTTTAACCACAAAGAAAAAACTCTCACTTTCTTCTTGCTACCTACTGGTACTTTTGTTTTTAGATGTCTAGATTGGACAAGACTACTTTTCATGAAGAAGTATCGAATCTAACCAGGGATTGAGAAAAACTGTAGATTGTTCTCAGTGTCACTTATTTGATTTAAATGCACACAGAAACCTGCCCATTAAAGAGACTCAAATCCTTTTTTAAGACACCTCTTAGGTGTTCTTGGGTATAAGTCTAACAACCAAAGCACTGTGAGAATTAAACCAATTCTGTTTGAAAGGAAACTTTTGAAATCTAAAATCCTTAGAATTGTAATAGTCAGAGGAAGGGGGAGGAGGAATGGCACACCTGAAAAGTTCATATTAGTACTGAAAGTCACACACACTTGCCAATGCACAGATTTTCATTATGCAGAACTTTGCCAGATTGATGCAATGCATGGCACAAATAAGTTTTGGAGATGGTTTTATGGGTGAACAAGTAGGGTATTCACCTGGGATGGCAAGGCCAGAAGAAAGCACCCCAGAAAGCCAAGTTAATTAGTAGCACAAGCCTGCTCCTTGGGTGGGAGCAGGGAGTCCCTTGCTTCAGCCTGTCTGGAGGCTTGGTGTCATTAAAGACAGTTTTAAAGTTCACACTCTCTTTCTTCTGCATCAGAATAGCTATCCTGCCGCTGTAAACAAAATGCAAATCTATCCAATACAAGTTTTACAAACACAATGTGGTGACCATCTACTGGAAAGAATTAGCATATTTGGAAAATCAGAAGGAAACATTTCTCACACATATTAATGTGTAAGCAAGTTAGTGCTCTACAGAAACAAAACAAACCATCAGCTAGAAGGATTTGACAGTACTAGTGTCACAATCTGAACTAAACACTTGTTGCTTCTGCCTTAGAATTTTTCCTGAATAATGGATTCATTTTTTTGGCAATGCAGGGAGGTAAACACATTAGCATTTCTATTCAGAAAGTGATCTGTGTATTTTAAAAAATAAGGACTTGTTTTACAGGTTAAATTTCTTTTCCTCAGTGAGAAGCGTATGTAACAGTTTATTGTAGACTGCTGTGTGTTCTCTGCAAAAGATTTAAAAAGCTGAATGAATAGATGATTCAAAGACAGTTTATGTCTGAGGAATTCCCGTATTGTCTTATCTTTAATTAAGATAAAAGAATTAGACAAGAAAAGATACACTCAAACTTCTTGCACCTTCATCTTGGACATGAGAGTTACTGGAAGCCATCATGAAGGAACTGTGTTCAACACACCACAACATAAAATACGCTGTATTTTAAAGACCTTTCACTGTAATCCACCTGCATGCAATTTTTGTAAGACTTGTTAAATATTTAATAGGACTTTGGAGCACCATGATGTATATAGTCAGAGGGAGGCTTGTTAAATGCCTCTAAAGATTCGATAGCATTTTATTAAGGGAGCGTAACCAAAGGCAAGTGGACACAATGAGAAGGACTTCCTGAAATATTACGCTCAGGTCGAACTCACTTTTTCTCTCAAGCAAAGAAAAAAATGCTAAAAATGAAAATAAAAATCACTGAAGAACTCTGACCATCATAATGGGATAAAGACTCTGACCAATATTTATACTCTTGATATTTTTCCAGTCCTTGTGAAAACAGTTTTTAAACCAAAAAAAAAAGCCACACTTCCCTATTTCTGAAGGTTACACAAAATAATTTTAATTTTTGTGTGTAACAAATCCTCAAAGGGCCACCAGCATGTTGAAATTATTTTAAGCAGGTACTGAAAAGGTGGATCCAGTCCAGTACTTAACTGTATGTATACACTGCTGTTAACATTCCAGGAGTGTTTTAAACATTCACTATCATTCTGTAATGAAAGCTTTAAAGGAAATATTCTATGAAGGCCATAGATACACAGATAGTCTGTGAGCTAAACTGGTAACACCTTGAAAATTCAGTCTGTGAATGGAATTTAGGATCAATAACTCATTGGACTACCAGTGAACAAGATGTTAATTTCTACAAAATTAATGTCTATAATGTTCAAGTTCAACTAAGAACCTTTGCAGAAATACTTTTTGGTTGCAAATCCAGTGACAAAATCTTGCCTGATCTTGTTAAATCTCTGAAAATTATTGTATATCTTTGGAGGTTTGACAAGTTGTTTCTTTGCATTATGTCCTTGAAACACTTGTTCATCTGTGTGATGCAGAAATGATCATTTTGCCTGAAGACGCATTATATGGGATAAATCCACTTATGCTGTCCTACAAGTAGAACAGGTCAATGAAGTAAACTTATCGTCAAAGTGTGACAAGCTGTTAATTCCTGTATTGCATAAAAAGTTTGCCTTTATTCCAGACCTGTGTTCATTCAGCCTATACACAAACATTTGTAAATCAACTCTTTTTTAATTAAAAAAAATAAGAGAAAAAAATCTCTTACCCAACATTCCACATAGTTTTTTAATCTTGTGATTCAAAATACATCAGACAGAAAGGCTCTATATCAGTACTATTATTGTTTTTATCCTGAAATTTCAAGTAGATTACAGTTCTTCTTCAGTTAGATATCTGAAGAATTCTCAGACAAAGGAGCTGATATATTCTCTCTGCACTCAACTCCCAGGAATCCATTACCACTGAGGAACATGTCTGTGTTTGCTCCCAGTGTTTCTGACTGTTTGTGGACTCTGAATGACTTTTTAAATTTATCAGGTTTCTCGTTTACTTTTAGTCACCCCAAGGCCTCATAAGAACCTGAGTATTAGTGAGTTATGGCCAACTTTAATTTCAAAGTGAGCGTGTTTGGGGGCAGGGCAAGTTTTGTTCCAGATTTTATAAATGCAAATATTTCCATCCAATATATGCCAGCTAAAAATAAATTTACTATGGAAACAGAATCTAAAGTAGAAGGCAGACAACAGTAATGTTTGGGAAATCCCATTTTACTTTAGTAATACCAGAAAAAAATAAGGAAGATGACAAGGTAAAGAAACTAAATATTTAAAATAAAGACAAAAAGGGAACTCCACCAAACACATAACCCATATCTAGAATGTTATATACATATACACTGTAATGAAATGTCAAAAAATATGGTAAGGGTTTTTTTTCCCAGGACTATTAACTGTGCCTTGCTGAAAAATAGCTGAACTGGTTTAGATGCCCCTTTTCTATATTTGGAACATTAAAAAAAAACAAGACATCTGGAGACACCAGATGCAGAACCTTAAAATCTTTTACCTTTCTCTTACAGCAGAGAAAATTTTAAAGCAATGCTATTTTCTCTTTGATGTTTTCTGATGCCTTTCTCAATGTGACCATTCCACTGATTACCACCATATGTTAGGATTGAGTGCTTTTTCTAACTGTGCATTTTTAACAGAGTGGTTTGCTTTATAGCAGGTGTATGCTATTTTTTCAATATCTTTTCCATGCCTCACTGAATTCAGGCAGAAGGTGATCAGTTCAATGTCTTTCACCTACCTCTGGTGCACTTCATTTCACAGAGTTAACTTCTTTTTCTCTTGCAGAGTCTCGAGGAAAAGAACATCAGCTGAATGCAGGCTCCACCTTGAACAGCAATATTCCACCTTTCCTTTTTCACAGGAAGTTTATTTTTTTTCCTTTCATGGAGGTCCACATTTGCCACCACTTGCAGCACTCTGTAACCTAGAGAAAGCTTTGCATTTGCTCTTCCACTAGTATTTTAGGAGCTAAAATCACTGCAAAATCCCACACAATAAATCAGAGGTTTGCACCAAATAGGACTAATTTGTTCACCTTTTACTGAATGACCAATTACACATAGTCAAAATAAGTAGGTTTTAACTCAGCATGTGAACATTTTATACAGAGATTGCTCAAGCAATAGCTGAGAAAAGACTGTTTGTTTGGTGTTTTTTATTTTGAAATCCTATTTCTCTATATCTTTCCTAAGTCACTTCCCCATTGATAGGTAGAATCAATATTTAAAATTGGTAGATTGAAAACAAAGTGGTCAGAGGGTGAGGTTTAGCACCTTGAACAGCACCAGGGGAAAAAAACCCTTTGAAATCCAGAGGAGTAGCCAACATGAAGGAAATGCCTGAGGATTGTCTGTTTTCAAGAAGGTATCTGAACATGTTGAAAGCTGACATCCCTAGATACTGACATTTTAAATCATGTAAACAAATGTCTAATTTAAGAGAATTTATCTGTGCAATTCAGAAATAGAAAAGGAGCTCAAAGAAGCATCCAGCTTATTGTGTTTCCAGAGGGTTGGTCTAAAAATATGCGCATTTAGTAGAGCAGCAGGATGTGCAAAGCATCCTGGTTTCATTGTGAAAATATCTGAGTTTTCACAGGTCTGTAATCTTCAAGTGCCAACAACTATGTTTCAAGTTCCACTTGAATTTGAAACATGGTTTTCTCCTTATAAAATGAGTCCTGGCTTTCCTATACCTGTGCCTTATGCTTACATTTCCTACCAAAAGCTGCGTGGCTAAATGTATTTCCTTAATAGACTTCAAGCTGAAAAGCAAGAAGAGGTTTCTTGACCACTAAACATGACTTAGGAAATTCAGGTCTGTGATCTAATATCCTTAGGACAGCTCCAGTGCTGTATTTATAGTCAGGCTGGTAACCAGGGCATAACCGTGATCCAGACTAACAATTTACAGTCGTAGTTATTTTAGACACCTTCAGTTCAAATATCAGCTGCTTGTATAAATGTAGTTCAAGTCATGCAAGCAAGTTCAGAAATTCTGCTGCTGCTAGGGTTGACATAAATCCCTATGAGCCTTGACACGCACAAGCTAAACTGTGAATGCACATGGAACACACTGACAGATCATATTTTCGAATGCGCTGAAAAGCATTTAAAGAGCTTTTGACCAAGTGAAATTAACAAATAAGACTCAAACCAAAATCTCACAGTAGACATTGGGAACCGTTTTAGAGGTTCAAAAAGCTTTAAGTCTGCTACAAAGCACCTATTAGCCAAGTACAAAAAAATGTTATTTTTCTACTTTTAAATATCCAGCAAGATTAATAAAAAGGTGGGGGAAGCAATCATAAGGACTTAGCACTGTTTTCTGGAAGTAAATTATCTTGTTTTATCATTTATTAACTGAACAAATTTACCAGCTTCTAGTTTGATATACAATTGATTATAAAGTTTTGCACAAAAAAAAAAAAAAAAGAACAAAACTCAAAAAACCCCACACACATTGCCCAGATCCTGATTTTTTTTCTTTACATTCACATTTAAGATTATTAATGTCAACACAATTTGTAGCAAAGTAATCACAGAACAAACTTACTCCTGATGCAGAGAGCTGATGCCAGGACATTAAAATTACTATTGTAGTTCTACTGCCACTTTGAACTCTAGGCATTTTACTTCATGTTTTTACTCTGCTCATCCCAAACATTCTGGTGATCAACTCTAAAAGCTCATATGTAGTTTGCAGGAGTCTCTTGAGCTGTGACTATAGAGCTTCAGCAGCAGACGGTGTGTTCTTGCCTTGGTAAAGGAATGAAGACCAAGTCTTCCTCTGCTAATGTTAATCCTCAGCTGTGGATAAACTTCCTCTGTAAAACTCCTGTTCTTTGAACTGTCTTCTATGGAGACACCAGCTTAAAGCTAATTTCCTTGAAGTTCAAATACTGTCAGGTATTAATTTTACCCAATAGTCCAGAAGAAAGTTATGAACAGCTATCACTGTTACTTTGGCTAACCCAATATACAAAAGCAACAAAGTCTTAAGGGCAATGGTACTCCATAAAATCACACATCCATTGACCCCCTACGCTGCAACCAACATTGAATGCCCCTAGGAGAGTGGAAAACAGGGCTTTTTCTGATAATACTGTTACTGATTTCAGCAATTTGTATTGAAAGAACCTCCTTGTACAAAAATGACATTTTCAACAATTTTTTTTTCAGATACCCTCTACTAGACTTCTTTCTCCGTGAGCATGTCCAGTTATCTTACCATCTATGCAAAATTTTAGTGTTCACAGCAGATTGCAATGAGGAACTCCATTGCTCTGCTACACACTGAGTGACAGTCTTCTTCAGTTTGCTTTACCTTTAAACCCATATTCAACTTCATTTGCCATTTTATTGTCCTGTCTTTCAGTTTAATACAGCGTTTTAATACAATTCTTCATATCTGCTTCCACCCAAAACGAACCTTATAGCTATCATACTATCTTACATAATGATAACTACTTCTTTTTGAGATCACTGGTAATTCTAAAGGGCTGCCTGCACCTGCACAGTTGCAGAGTCCCTGAAAAACTGGAGGGGTGATCTTGCTATGCTGTGAAAACTGGCCATTTATTCTGGCATTGTTTTATTTATTTTTCAGCAAACCACCAGGCTCTTTAAGGACCTGTATTCTTAAACAGTCAAATACTCAGTGCTGAGGGATCTTGTCAGGTGACCTCTGGAAATGAAAGAGGTTTATTTATACTCAGCACTGGTAAGACCACACCTGAAGTCCCATGTCTACTTCTGGGCTCTCCAATACAAAAGAGAGCTGGGACTATTCAGCTTGGAGAAGATTTATGGGAAGTCTTATCAGTGTGTATGAACACCTGAAGGAAAGAGGATTGAGTCAGGCTCTTTTTGGTCCCCAGTTATAGGTCAAAATGTAATAGGCACAAATTGAAACATGGGAGGATCTCCCTGAAAGTAAGGAGGCATCCTGTGAGGGTGACTGGGAACTGGAACAGACAGCCCAGAGAAGAGTTGGAGTCACTTGCCCTGGAGATATTAAAAAAGCTATCTCAACTTGTTCCTGACCAACCAGCTCTAGGTGGCAGGAGGTAATTGCAGGAGGTAATTTCTAGAGATCCCTTCAAACTTCAGCCATTATGTGATTCTGTCTTGTCAACCAAACATTCCATATCCACATTCTTGGACAGAAAGTGGAGTTCTTGCTAAAAACTCCAACAGTTTTCAGATGCAGTATTAGCTCTTCATCTCAAGCTATTTTACAATGAAGAAAAGACTTGTTAAACTGATTTTGAGCTCAAATCCTGGATCCCATGATTTGTAGAAAACTCTCTTAAAAGAGCCATGACAACATATTTGCAACTATTTCTCATATTAATGCCTTCCCAGAATTATTCCACAAAGTCTGCAAATAGCCAGGTTAATTTGGTCCACAACAGATATATCTCCCCCTTCATCCCCCCCACCCTCTGAAAAAAAACTCAAACACCCAAACCAGTATGCTCCTTTATTTTAAAATACACTAATAAAAATATTTATGAAAACTAAAATCTATGCACTCCTAAAACTATAGATTAGAAAACAAACCACTTTTCATTTTGCCAACTGACTTGCCTCTTTTCTCCTTTTATTACACATTATGTATACAAACTTGGGATGATTTAAAATGATCTAAGTTTCCCTTGCATCAGTTCCAGAGTACTAAGTGAACAATTCTCTAGAGGAGGTCTGAACAGAACATCTGCAAACTGTTGCAAAAATAGCCAACACTAGAAAGAGCTCTGAGAAATTTAAGTTAAAAAAAGCTGGTAGTTTGCATGGGCTGGTGCAACCCATTCCAAATCAGTAGTGCAGTCAGAATTACAATGCTGCACAGAAATCTATTTTTGAAGAGAAGCATCTAGTAAAAAGTGGCTCTGAAGATTTAGTTT
The DNA here is from genome assembly GCF_027477595.1 of Haemorhous mexicanus. NCBI lineage: Eukaryota > Metazoa > Chordata > Aves > Passeriformes > Fringillidae > Haemorhous > Haemorhous mexicanus. The sequence continues at coordinate 56,130,514 of NC_082381.1, forward strand.
GCCTTATTTAGCCAGGCCAAACAGTTCTGTTAATGAGATTACATGTGGAAAGAAAAAATGGGCATGGATAAGGTGAAGGAGTTCGGCTGTACCATTAGGAGGACTTTGTACTTCTTAATTCTCTATATCTTACTTTTTGTATATTTTAGTGAATCTGTGCCTCTTGAAAGCAAGCTGGAATAAGTCAGTGTCTGTAAGCAGAGATGCTGAATGAGTCTCAGTGACAGCTTGCATTAGATAATGCAGGATAGTTGTTTACAACACACTAACCTAGAGAAATATTCAGTTTCCAAATGTCACCTAAATCCCCTTTTTTTTCATGCCACAACAATACAATCCTTGATTTACTCAGAAGTATTCAATTCTATCTCTCTAGTCTTTGTTCTTTGAGATACGTAAGTCCCTTCTTGCAGCTTCACTCCCTTCAATTACTTTTATATGAGTATCTATACTAGAACATTTGCTATACAACACTGATCTATCTTCCCATTCTAAACACTGATAAAACTCTTTCAAACTCTGTAAATGTCAACTGGGAATGAAAGATGATCTTTCGAGAGCAACCATTGCAACAAATTTGAAAAGGACAGTTGTTCTAAAAGTAATTTTGAACCCTTTGAGAAAAAAAATCATTATATCTTCCTGCTCTGCCCCACTGACATTCGGGTGAAACTAGTCATGAGCAAAGGTCACAGAAATTTGTGTGCAGAGACGACCTGCCTTACCAAGAACCAATAGAAGTATTACTCAGCTGGGGCTGACTCTCTATTTCTAAAAACGGGCTTCACAGCAGAAAGACTTGAAGTAATCCCAAGAGCACACAATGTTTCATCAGCAATAATCACACAGTTGTGCTACTTCTCCGCAGTAGTGTTGGGTACACAAAACTCTTTTTTGTTACTCTAGATGTGTGCTTTACATGTGCTTAGCCATCAAGAAACAGAAAATATTCTAGGAATAAGCTAAGGAAAACCTCGTTTTTTCCTGCTATTCCAAAAGATTAATAAATCTCAGTTACCCTTGTAACATTTTTTTCTAAATTGTAATGGGATTAGGGGCATGCAGAGATATTTGAATTTCACAGTTCATTCCTAGGATGGTAAGGGGATATAAAGGGATGTGTCAACCACCTGGGTTAAAATTCCAGTCTTGAAGCTCAAAATGCAAAAGATGACACCAATCAGTCCTTAGAGTGCTTCAGCACTAGACTCTCTCCCTTCGTTGTTCCATTGGTCTCAAGAATACTAAAACTGTGTTACAGTAAACTGACCTGTTCTTGTTTGTTCCAAAAGAACTTATCCTCAAAGGATTTATTTATCATATTAAGTTAACTATTAACTTGTTCAACTATTGTTTCAACAACACCCAGGAAATTACTTCTCTGCAGCATTCTATTGAAGCTCTCATTTCACAGATAAAAATTAGCTTGGAGGATGCTGCCTCTCCCTTCAGACTGATGACAGAAATAGAGAGGAGGAAAATACATCCCTGGCTGTAATCTTCAAAGGCCTACTTGGCTAGTATTTAGCTGACAAGTCAAACTTTTCCTTTGACCTGCTCTTTTTTAAATGCACAAGTCATAGAGAGAGGAATCTGATATGGACTTCCAGAAATTAAAGCATCAGGTTACAGCTACTAAAGGTGATCCCATATACATGCAAATAAACAAGAATCCTGGCTTTAGGTGTTTTCAGATTACATCAAGTTCATGGATAAAGACCACTTTGTTGATCATAGTGAGTATTACAAAAAACCAAGATGAGCTGAATGCATTTCATGCCAAAGGTAATACCAAGGTGTATTTTCTACACAGCAGTATAATACTTCAAAAAACAACTGAGAAAAATCCTGCTCTGTTCTGCAGCGAAAGTACTTTCAAAGGGAAGATGGATGCGTGAGTAAAGTCTGCATGATTCAGCACCTTCCCTTTTGGGGCTGAAACTGGGAAGTCAGTTTTATGTGTAGTTGCTTTCCCAGCTGTAGAAAAAGGGTTGAAATATTTTTCCCTTCACCTCCAAAGTACTGAGCCACTCTAAACACATTAAATATTTCAATTTTTTTTTTCTCAAGCATGAATGCTTGCTGTAGAAGTTGTTTATAATTCACTCATGAAGCCAGGTGTGAAAGTCAAAGCCAGCTCAGCACAGCCAAATTATCCCCCCATTAACTGGTAGTAACCTTTATACCTCATAGAAGCTAATTTAAGCCAAAGGCCACAAGCCCTTAACATACCTTTCCCTAGAGGAACACACAGCTTGTTCTAACTGCTAAAGAGAGAGAAGGGATAAAAGTACAGGAAATAATAAAGGCAAGTGGTAGAACTGTTCACATGCACAAAAAGAACAGAAGTAGACTACACATGATAATTGTACTCAGAGGACAAATGTTAGTGTCTTTGTACTGATCAGGAATCACTGAATTAATTTACCCAATTTTCTTATGCTGAATAAAAGCATTCATGAACAAGTCTTCACCAGAGATAGATAAAGAATAATATTGCAAATCTTTCACTGAGATTTTTAAAATGGCACCAAAATTATATTCCCTGAGAAAAGGGTTGGATTGGGTTTTTGCAAATAAAAATGATGGAGTATGTGGTAGCATAAGAGAATCACCAAACAAATCAGACTCAGACATCATCAAAAACCTCATCTGAAATTTTTTAGAAGTAACAAATTCACAATGGACTTTTAAGCCCATGGAGACTATTGAAATTAACTTGTGGTGAGTGAAGTTTTCTGCATTGAAATGCGGATCTACAGGTTTGCCTCTTTAAAAGAATGTTGCAGCCAGTTTATTTTATTTTGCATTTCTCTTTCCTTTTAAGAAAGCAAAGTTTTGTATCCAGCTGCACATTCCCAACAAAATGGAGATTGATATAGTTATTTTCACTTTTTTCCCAATGGCTTGCCTAGCATATAATGGAAAAGGGCATTTTTCCATGATGCTGACCATGAAGTGTTTGTACATAATATGTTCCTCATTTTATTTTTTAAAAAGATAAGATGGGAAAATAAAACCAGTTTTAAAATATGAACCAAAACAATCCCAAACTAGCAAAACACAAACCACAGGGGATAATGAAACAGAGATCTATGTAAATAGTTTGGTCTTGCCTTTCAGAACCTGGATGGAAATTAGAGTAGAGCCTGGCTCATAATCAGAACACCCACTTGACAAAAGGGTTTTACAACAGCCAAACAATCCACTTAACAGCAAGAAGCATGTTGTAAAAGACGAATTTGTGTAATGTGACAGCCAAACTTTACAGTAAAGCATCTTTTAAACAAGAGAACATGCTGCAAAGCATTCCCATATATCTTTTACAAGAGGCTAAACAACTTTTAAAGGTATTAAAACAGTTCTAATTAAAAAGAATTAACATGCATTTCCTAAAGAAAAAATTATTTCATTTTAGGTATATAAAAGATGAAACAAATTACAATTGTTCACCATGTTAATTTGTTTGTCAGAGTAAAAGTATATGCAGTGCAGGTATAATAACCAGGCAAGTCGAGAGAGAAGGACACCATGTTAAGAGACACTAATAATTGCAGCACACAGTCTGCAGGAGTTCTCTCTTTCTCTAAGTTACAACAAAAATTGTTTGTAAAGCAGTACTCAGATACAATTGATACTGAAAGAAGTCCTTAGAGCTAGTTAATACCGATGTGACATCCTGCCAGGCTCTTCAGTGGCATTGAAACGGTGGAAAATGTAGGCAGTCTTCAAGGATTTGGCCCAACAGTTCTACAATTATACCTCAGCTGAAAAGCCTACTGCCTCAAATCAGAAATGAGCCCTGTATTTCAGTCCCATAAAACAAAGTGTGTTATTTCTGTTTTCTGGGCAAATGTTTTAATACTAACTTGTAGTTCATTCTTCACATTGCCAGCTTCTGAGCTAACATAAAAATGTCTGCTTATTACCATTTATTCCAATTAGCTTTGCAAAGGTAGAAGGAAAATAGAGCCTTTCTTTCATATCCTGACATTTGCTATTCTTTCCTTAGATGAAAAATAACGACATTCCTGGTAATTTCACTACACAAATGTTACTGAAGGCAATACAGAGGCATACAAAACCATTATTTCCAGCCATTAGCTGTCATTGAGATTAATATTGAAACATAACAGCTTGTAGAGATGTAACAAAAAAGGGCAGGTTTTGTATTTTACCCTAGATCATTGAAGGTTATAAAGAAATTTGAATAATTCCCTATGCAAAAGACCAGAAAAACCCCACATTTCTGCACCAGAAGAGGCATTCCTGTTTGGTGAACATTTAAGTATTTAGTGAATATTATCAACTATTTTCAGCTTCAAGGAAAGGTCTACAGAGAGATCAGATAAAATGCCAGTGGTATGTTTCTCTACATTTCACTTACACATATATAAAATATCAGCTTTAACTGTTCCTCTAAATTTTACTTCAATAGTAATCTTTCACTGTTACTCTTTTAATAATTCTTTAACACCAGTTGAATCCACTCAGGGTCCACATTGCATGATCCACATCATGCAGTCCCTGGAAGAGGTGTGGGAAGAGACATCCTCTCTACATTTATGTGGGGATCTCTGGAAGCCAGAACAACTGAAGGAATGCAATGTTTCTGCCCAACTATTTTATGTATTCTGGAAACAACAGCAGACCCATGCTATCCTCCTTAATAGCAGTGAATAAAATTGCAAATTAATAGGCAACACTCAAACAGCATTTTAAGTGGGCTCAAACATCAGAGGTTTACAAGCAGGGCTGCAAACACTGTGCAACTCCTAATCTTGGTGCTTCTCTACTAAAGATTTCCCTAGTACAATGTGTAGGCAGGATAGGAGAGAGATTTAGAACATCAAGATATTCAGACAGCTGAGATTATTCTGGAGAACAGCAAAATATCTTTCTTCCCCCTCTTCCTACTTCTGTCAAGAATGCATAAGTTTCACTAACACTTGGTTTATTTAGACTTTTAGATTACTGTTTCCTTAAGGTTAATATTGTGTAGAGCTTGCAAACCGAAACTTTTCAGGTAGGTTTCTTGATAAGTTTAGTTATATTCAACAGTAATACAGAAATTCAAGAGTGAAGCTTACTTTATATTTGGAGTAGCAAAAGGCAAGACTTAGGCAAATCCATTTGAAGGAGATATTTTTAATTGGGATCTTCAAAATTAAAGGAAGAAACAAAGAAATGCAAAATAAAAATTAAAGCCTTTTGATTCCAAAACAAGAAAATAATACAAACAACTGAAGCAGAGGCACCCCCATTAAATATTTGTGCATCAGAGATCTTCAATTACAAAGCTCACATGGGACTGGCAGAGTAATTTGTTAGAAACTTAAAACTGGCAGTCACCCCTCTGATTTTTCCTAATGGAGTCTTTAAGGGTTTTGGGCTTTTTTCCCCAAAACATTATGAAATGCAAACATTCTTCCTTCACTTATTCATAGAAATAAATTTCCATAAATAATATGGATATACAAGCAAACTTTTTCATGTTTACTTGGGTGATATTTAGGTTTTTAAATTTATTTGTGCATTTACAAAATATCTGTGCACAATTTTTTTCTTTAAAAATAAAGATAGAGTCAACTTTTGTTAGTAATGTTTACATTAAATCAGTTTTATCCTTTGTGATATACAGACTGTTTTAAAAAAACAGATACTTTGCATAATCTAAGATAACCATTTCAGAATATTCATATAAGACTCAGTCAGGCAAGACCAGTACTTCTATAGGAAATATTTTCTAATTATGATTATGCTAATTTAAAATTGTTCCATCAGGAGAGGAAATGTCTTCCTGCAGGGTTTGTGTTTTAATTTTCCCCTCTCAGTAAAAATTACAATTTTTCTTTTTCAGATACAGAATTTACATTGACTTCAATGAAAATGTCTATTGCTGCCACCCCACCCCAGCCAAAGTAGTCACTTAAGAGATAGTAAAAGAACAAAGCCCTTAATTATGCATATTTTGAAGAAATATGGACTTTTTTTCCACCTTTAATTAAACATCTGTTGCTGTATTTGAAAATCTCCAGTTCTCAGATTAAAAGAGGTAATAACCAACTCTTCCTGTTTTCAGCCAAATGAGTACAGGTACAACTTACTGCTCACCAACTCCTCATCAAGAAAGATAATAAAAATGCCCACATGAAACAAACAAACAAAAAAATATTGCCAGTGCCTTTCTGACTGGTAGTTAGGTTCTAAATTGCCTTTTTTTTTTTTTCAGTTCTCAAGCTGTAATTGGTCTTTGGTCATTTTGCTGTATCTGTATACCTCTGTTTGCCAGTTATATTGCAGCAGTAAAATAAAACCAAAATCCCTTTTTCAAGCAAGTGCAATTATCACAAACCAGTTCCTGTGCACAAAATAGTCACAAGGTATACTGTCTCAAAATCTTCCAAGAAAAGTGACTTAAACTGCATGTTTGTCCTCTTTTACAGTTACAGGTGCAATTCACCACCATCCAAGGTGCCCTTCTCCTCAAGCATTTTCCTCCACTGATGTAATTTAAACCACAAAAGCCCAGGGTTTGAAATGTTTCTACCCCTCATGTCTGGACTTCTTACTTTTTCTTTCTTCCACTCTTTTTTTTTACTCATTCCACCTTACTCCTTGTACTTGTTAGAAGCAAAGACAAATGGAGTTGAGCTGTCCTGAGTTCCTCCACTGTTTTTCTCTACACGTACTTGGCTGCATATTGTTTGTTTCCCTGACAACCATCAGAGAGAACACACAGGGAATGCCAGACCCTCATGTCTGGGGAGCTAAGAAGTACTAGGATGGGTACACAGCTAAAGCACAAGGAAATGAAGAATTTTCGAAGGACACTTTTATGTACATCACAGCCTACAGTTTTACAAAGCTCTTTGTTAGGGATGGAAGAAGGAAGAGGTCAGAAGAAAGAGAAGACATTATCATGAATAAAGGCATCCATCTTTTTCAAATTGTGCTTTCTAACTCAGCTGGAAAAAAAAAATCATAATTAAGATATAGATGTAGTTCCCTGAATATATTTTCTACTACTTTGTTTTTGGACACCTCTATTTATGAAATGAAACATTGTCTTTAGTTGAACTAAGAATTATACTAGGTCTTTTAAGCCGTCTGTACTTTTTAATTATTCTAAAAACTGAACAGGAAAGTCACATATTTCAGATGACCCTATATCACTCCAAGAGCTTTACTCTTGTTATTCCATGTGCCTTCTGAACCAAAACTGCCATCTGAGCATGACACCACAATATAACAGAGATTCTTCATGCAAAGAGTATCCCTTAGAAAAAAGTGAAAAAGCAGGCACACCCACACATCCACAAGGGATTGCTGCAAGGTTGTGTGCTTGTGCTACTCCTGTTTATGCACGACGTGAGAAAGGTGGGCGTATAAAAATGTTGTGCACAATTTTGAGAGCACACAGTGCCAAGGCATTAGCAACAAGTATTACCAGATGCTAATCTGTGTGTTAGGCTGGACATGCAGATTGGTCAGGCAGAACAAGGATTAGAGGCATCACCTACAAGAATGCTTTGCAACTGCTGGCCAAATGAAAGGACAGGTGGCTTCCAATCTGGGACTACATATTGCACCACAGTGTGTTCCTCACTGTGGAAAAACATAGTTACTTTAAGAGGACACAAGAAGAACATAACGAATACACCAGGAGTACTTACAGATAATTTCCAGTGTCTTCTGCCAGTTCCAAGGAAACAGAGTTAAAGTTATGTGCTCGTATATCTAAGTCTTCATTTCCTCATCAAGCATTTGCTGAACTCATTATCCTGGGAAATCACAGGGTGTTAACCCATACCCTTAAACATTTTCATTTGTGCAAAATTTTAGTTAAATTTACAGTTATTATGTGTAAGCCTAGAAAGGTCATACTTTTTCATCAAGAATCAAATATCTTTGGGGGACAATTTTTTGTTATGTAGGGAACATATTTTTGAGACACAAAGAACAGAACTTCACTGGAAAGGTAAGTACTTTATGCTTATTCAAGTGATCATTTAAGCAACATAAGCATGTTTCTTCTTTATGAAGATTAAGTATTAACACTGTTTATTTTTTACTTTTACAGTTATTGTACATTTCAACATGCAGAAATGAAACTTGTGGACAAATCAGTCAAAATTCTTTGAACTATCAATGGAAAGAAGTGGGTTTTTTCCTTTTTCAAGCACTGTGGGGTTTCCTATATAATAGAAATTCCATAGATCAGTTTTAAATGTCTCTTTCTGTATGCTTACAGTCAAAGAAGACATATGAAAAAGGGCCAAACAGAAGAAATTACTCAAAACAGAGAATGTGTAAATGACAGACTAGGAAATGCTGCTGTATGTTTTTTTCTTTACTATACTTGTGTATTAATCATACACTTATGTAAGAGTCACATTATAGCTAAGCATGAACAAAACTGTCTTGTGATATCCACTGTTTATTATTGTCCCAAAAAGATTAAGCAAATATTGTCATTACTAGTTATAGACCTCTTTTAAGAGTAGTGTGTCACTTTGTATACAGTTCTGCTCTTGTTTAATTGCATCTAAAATATGTTCTCATATCACAGGCAACCTTCTCCTCTCTCATGGAATATAAATTCTTTTAAGGTTTTTTTACATTTTTAATTTAAATCTTCTTAGCATTACTAATGAGAATACTTACACAATTCCTGAAAACTTGACTACTTGAGAAAAGAACTGAAGATGATGAGTGAACATGTCATCTTGGCCTTTTCCTCTTTGGAGAAGAACACTTATCATCCAGCCATGGAGAACAAATACTGTTTTCCATTGTGAGGCAAATACTTTGCCAGCAAATACTTCTTTAGGTTCACTAAGAATTATATGCCCTCTAAGACTTTAGTTCCTTTCATCTCTCTGTGCTAGAGACAGTTCAAGCAACAGTTCCTAAAACGAGATTCTCTCCCTTTGCACTATACATTTTTTGTTTAAAATTACATGCTACTGCTCACATGAAGAAGAAATATGCTATTCCCTGGACTTTCATCCACAGATATTTGGGCCTGCCTCAATTTTATAGACAGTTGTTTTTGATAAACTTTAGGAAAAATATATTAATTTACAGATATAGCCCAGCTTGAAAAGGCACAAATGTAGATCTCAGTGGGCATTTTGGCAGGATTTAGGAATAACTAGAGAAGAAAGAGGGACAAGGCTTCAATTGGTGATCTTAATTGTAGTACCAAAAGGGAGTTATGAGACAGCTCAAGAGGGAGCACTTCACAAGGCATAAAGTGACTGGACACAGAGGAATGGCTTCAGGCTGAAGAAGAATAGGTTTAGATTAGATATTAGGAAGCACCTCTTTACTCTGACAATGGTGAGGCACTGGGACAAGTTTTCCAGAGTTTGTGGACTCACCACCCCTGGAGGTTGGGCAGGAATTTGTTAGGATCACAGAAGATTCTGAGTTGGAAGGGACTCACCACTGAGTCCAGCTGTTAAGAGATTGGCCCCTACAGGGAGTGAACCTGCAGCCTTGGCATTATAAGCACCATATTCTAATCAGCTGGTTTTCAAGGCCAGGCTGGACAGGGTTACCTGGTCCAGCAGAAGGTTCCCTGCCCACAGCAAGGGGATTGGAACTAGGTGATATTTAAGTTCTCTTCCAACCCAAACCATTCTATGATTCCACAGATTGCTTTCTCTGTTAGTCACATATCTGGTCATACAAATAATGCATTTTCCATAATGGAGTGCTATAGACATAAACAATGATGGAAATCATATACTTCTACTGGTTGGTAGGATATGGGAAAACAATTCTGACTTTCCTTTGCCTGAAGAGGTTAGAATTACGATCAAGGAAAGCTCCTCCAGCTTCCTCCTTTGAGAGATCCTCCTGTACCTGGTAGAATTCTGATATTTCTCATTTCCTCTAAATAGTCTTAGTGACCATCTAATTCTTTAAAGCTGCCATGAAAATGAAAGCTGTAAGATATGGACACAGTTAGTATCATTGTAGTCCATTCAAATTTTTTCCCTAAATGTCTATATTATTCATTTCTTTCTTCCTGGCTCACCCTCCACCACGATAGGAAAGAATTCAAGAGTAGATGATTGATTTTAGTGCAAAGCTTCAATTTTTTTTTTTCATTAAACAGAACTGGTAAAAACCTGAAAATATTTGTGTGTAAAGCTGTAATGCCTCCTAACATATCCAAACAGGACTGGTCAAAACCATCCTATTGAAACTTCAAAGAAAAAGAAAAGCACTTTAGAGCAAAGCTTTCCAGAATATATTTACAATTTCTTTGGATGTTTAAGTTTCAAGCCCATACCTTATCAGGTAAAATTTTCAATTTGCTATTGTAAAAAATAGGAATCCAATTTTCAATTCCTTTTTTTTATACAGGATACACTATCTGGAATTGGCTAGCCAATGACACCTTATCACAAATCTATTTATCACAAATCATCCCATTTTCTGAAGATATGACTGTATCAACATCAAATCATGTAAGAATAAGGTTTTCTTCTTCAACAAAATAAAAAAAATTTACTATTCTGTTACTGTATTTGTTGAAAATGTAACACCACACTACTCCAAGGACAATTTTCCCAGTGAATGTGTGGAAATCTGTTGTCTTTCAGATAAAGTGAAATGTTTATGCCACACTCTGTAATGCCACCTCTATCAGCTGAAGCAAGAAATGTATTTTCAAGAAGCAGTTCCCATTTTCATACAGCGTACTTCCATGTGCACACTCCGCTGAAGGGTGCCTGCCAGGCAGGGGTCCTGCCCAGGAAGTCCTCCCAAGGGTGTCACTGATTGTAAGCATTGTTAAAGAGTTAGATCCAAAGACTCATTTCCTATACCATTCAACAGCTGTGATCCCTACAATATTACTGTTCACTTGGAACTTACAAGCCATAATTATGGACTAACAGGGATTCTGCTGTTAGGCTATGAAATTTGGGCCAGCAAGCTTAGTGATTTAGGTGTTACTCCTTCAACATTTTCAGCTAAACCATGAAGGAAATACAAACAATATTTGGGGTATTATTCATGTATTCATGTAGACCTAAGGCTTATATCTTCTGAAGTATCTATTTGCATGAAGCATGATATTAATACGGTCTAAAAATTTAATCGTACATATTAATTTCTGTAAAAAACACCAAGCAAGTTGAGCCAAAGATAAAATGACCATTCAGTTACTCTGCATGCATCCTGTTCAGCCCTTCATTTCTACTGACAGCTTCTGTATATTTCCCTTGGCTGTTCCCTAACTGAAGTAAAAATATCTTGCTCACAGCACAAATTCTTTCTTTGTGCAGAAAAGCTCCCTGACAGTTTTCAGTGATGCCAAAGACATCCCATATTTAGGCTGGGAGGGAAAGGAGCGTTGACAGTCATCTCCTGGTTTGGGTTCCCTTTTATTTTTGTGCTCAACTCTGGTGAAAAAAGCAACAGTGCCAAGCTGTAGTTTTTCCACAGCTACACACCTGTCTGTCACGCTTCAGCTCAGGCAAATTCAACCTGAATGGCCTGCGATTATTTTTTCCACCACCACAGAGGTAATTATAAAACAAAATCACTCTGGTATGCACCAGGCTCATAATATCAGATATTTCGCAGTTCACACAAACAAAATTGTTGGTTAACTACTGTTACATGCTAAAAAATCACAAATTCTTGGAGCACAAGGTGCTTTGTGGACATTTCTTGCTTCTCATTTTATAGGTCAAAGTGTTTTGTGCACTGAGAAGTGCTGCATATGTACTGACGTGTGAAGAAAGTAAAGCTGAGCTTGGCCACACACAGAGAACAGGTCAAAAGCTGCATTTAGCCACTACTCCATAACCAGATTAAAGCTCAGACCAGCAGATACAAGTTTTTTTATTACACTCATTCCTTTACTACATGTTCTCCTTTTTTTAAGTATCTCTTAGATCTACTAACATACATTTTTATTTCATGCAGACAAGAAAGATCCTGTCAGCTGAATTAAGAGTCCAGTGTTTCAGGACAGAAGATGAGAACCTACTTTACTCATCTTTAACTGAAAAGACACTCATGACTATAGAAGAATTTTCATATTTCAATTAATTTGTGTTAAATTCAAATGACATCACATTGTCTGTAAAATTAATTAATGCTCCCACCCCACTAGCATGGCAATTTAAATAAAACAAATATTTTTTTTTAAATTTTAACTTTGCTCACACTTGATGGAAAATTTTCACAAGCCCAGTCTTCATCCTAGCATAAGAACTGAATTATGGTCTTGGAGGAATACCAGGAAAGTAAAGACTAGGAGATAAATCATCTTCACAATTAAGCTGTTTTTCACAGCAAGTCTTTTAACTTTATTTTGCACTGACCAATAGCACTATTTAAGGTATACAGTCAGCATCATTCAAAATAAAAACTATCTCAGTTTTTGCTTAAACTTCTACGGATATTTAAACTGCATGTCATAGGAGTGAATGCCTGCAAGTACAAAAACTGTAATTTTTAAATGCTACTTGACTCATATGTTTTTTACGTACCAGAAAATTTGTTCTTTATATCCATAAGCAGTTGAAGGGATTTGTTCTCTATTTGAGAGATCCTATATTTGTGATTTTCTCACCATCAGTGTCACTTGAGAATCGTTAGCAAAGACATTTGCATACATACATGCCACTTGCCATTTTAAATGCACTAGGCATATTAAATCCAGCTTCTCCTGCCAGAGGATGCTCAACAGTTTAGAGATATTTGTTGCAATATCATACATTCAAGGCACCAATGAGACCACTTAACTCAGTTTTGACATCTGTGCTTCAAAACAGGTGTTCAAATTGAAAGATTCAGAACAAATTGCACAATTCATTAAGGAACTATGTTGCCTCATGATATTTTGCCTCAGAAACCTAGTTTAGTAATTAAAACAAACATAGATTGCTTAAATTTAGTTATAAATATCTACTTAAGTTTCAATAACAGAGAGTTCTCTGAACTGACAAAGTCATAAAAATATCTGATACCCATAAACAGAAGCCTGGACACTGTGGATTGGAAATGACTGGAGAATATGCATAATTATTTTATAGGTCAAATTGAATTTCATAATTTGCTTACCTATGTAACAGAGTTGAATTACTGTTAAAAGTAAGTTCGAGTTTATAATTTTTCATTTGTATAACTTCAAAATAGTTAAATTTTGTCAATTCTTCATAAGTAACTGAGAGTTCAAAATAAAATGTTATTGTAAAATAAAACAATTTGTTCAAAAAATTTGAACATGTGTTCCAAAAGTTTTGAAATATGCTTAGAGTTTGATTGAAAATTTATAAACACTGAATTTTACTTGTTCCAGTTTCGATGAATCTTACAAGACAAATGAGAAAAAACAAAAGCACTGTTCAAAAATTCCCAAACAATTATAATCACAACCACCCAAAATGAAAATACATGGCACTTTCTGGTGAAGAGCATCTGATAAAAAACATTAAAAAGCAAAGATTATGTTTTCTTTCCTGCAAGCTAGGCAGAAACAAAACTAAAGCTCAGAAATTAGTTCCCTGGCTGAGCCATGCCACTGAGCCCTACCATTCTCTATGGAAGAGAATTCATCATACACAGAAACATCTGAGCATACTCAAGCATGTTTTACACCACTGTTACCTCATGGCTGCACTCCAGAGATAAAAGGCTTTGTCTATCAGAGCATAACTGTAAGTCTGTTTGACAAGCTTCTGAAGGATTCTACCTAAGTGTGTTCAAAATCTATTAAAGTAGTCTGGCCTTATCCCTCACAATTGCACAGAATTCATGGAGAAAGAGGAGGAAGTGTTGATGAGAAGGAATTGTCTTGGATGACCTATATTTTTAACAGCAAGAGATAACTATCTTCCTGGAGCTGTGCCTCCAGAAGCTGAAAACATTGTTCCAGGATTAATAGTCAGTCATTCCAGCTTCAGTCTAGCTAAGCAAGTTGGAATAGTCATAAAGTTTCCAGAAAGACTCTTTAACGCAGGTTCTAGATGTCCGCCAAGCATTCCACACATTTTACCTGAAATTCTGTTTCATGCAAAATCCCTTCAACATTATCTGATATTTTAATTTTAATTTTGTGTGTCACTATGTACCAGAGATCTGCCCACACATTTTACACACAGACAGGTCTGTAAAGCTTCACGCACAAGGCAGTGTTAGCAGAAATATCCTGTTCAATTTCTAATGCAGGTAGATAAAACAAACCAGATCTCAGTATTGTTCACCCCAAGTGTTCCAAAATTACATTTCATGTCTCCAGGAGTGTTGATATAAAACTACCATTATATTTGTTCATTTTTCCTCACCTTTGTCACTGAAATTCACATATTTTATATTTTCTCCGTAACCAGGACAACTTGAAATATCTTTTTTTTCCAAGTGAAAGGCGAGAATCTCACATACACACACTTCAACTTGGGGGAGCTTAAAAAATCCCCAAAAGCAACCAAAACTTCAATATTCCAAGAAAGACGGATCACCATGTTTGCAGTATCATGACTGCACATTGTTAAACAGATATGGTCCTCCACTGTGCAGAGTGATTATGTCTTTTTCTTATACAAAGCAGAAAAAAGATTTCAAAGCTTTGAATATTTATGTCTATCCTGCCCTTGAGGTCATTAAGGGAACATATTCAAATAAATTTTTAAAATATCAGCATTCTCAGAGACGTTTCTTAAGATATTCTAATACTGTAAGTAACAATAATTTTGTTCATTCATGTTGCATTATGCTGCATTATCACCAACAGATGAAGTAATTCTTCCTTCTTCTCCAAATGCCTTGCACAGAGGTCATTGTAATTTCTTTAAACTACGACTTCATTTTGGTTTCCTTCCTTGGAAGACTGCATAAAGACTACCAATAATCCATGTGAAAAATGCAACATAAAACAAATATTAATGTTGTGTTACCTATATTTCAAGAGTCAGATATATGACGTAGCTAAGATGCCAGCAATCTTAATAATATTTCCCAATCTTTGTATATTCATATATGTAAAAGATCACACTACAATCTTTAGCTCTATGCATTTCACTTGCTCTTTCTTAAAATACTAACTTCAGTACCATGCATGATCATGCATGTGAAACACATGTTCCCCCAGTGAAACATCTTGAGTCGGTAGAGAGCACTTCTACACAAGACATGCTATTCAAACAGAAGATGTTAACTGTGGCTTCACTTTTTGGAACTTCAAAGCACTTCCAAAAATGCTGGCAAAGGTATTTGTAAATTCTATTTCTGCATCGTTTTGCCCAAACAAAATAGAACTGCCCACCAGTTCTATTTTAAAACTTCTCATTTTGAGCTTACTGCCTAGCCCAGCTTACATCTCTACTGCCTGTGATAGCAAGGCTGCCACACCCCACTCAGTATCTTGCCAGCACTCCACTCTGACCTGTGCAGACAAAAACAGGCTAATATAACTTTCACACCATCTCTCTGGATTAGGTGCAAATTTCTGTGGATATGACTAAAGCTGAAAGGCTTTATAATGTAATAACAGAGAAATAACATAAAGGCATATTATGCAGGAGCCATAGAATTCCATAAAGACTTTTTTAAAAGGTTGTTGGGTATTTTTAACTATGAAGTTTCAAATTCCCCTCTGTTTTTCATATAATCAAGAATCTGTGGAGACCAAACTCTTTTCAATAGTACCCAGGGACAGGACAATGGTCACAAGTTGGAAACACAGAAGGTTTATTCTGAACATCAGGGAAACTTGTATGCCAGAAGGGCAATAGAGCCCTGGATCAGGCTGCCCAAAGACATTCTAGAATCTTCTTTGCCAAGATTCATAACTCACCTGGACATGATCCTATGCAACCTGCTGTAAGTGAATCTGCTTTAGAAAAGTTGTTGAAATAAATGATCTTCAGAAAGCCCCTCCAAAGCCCTATCATTCTCTGACTTTGTTATTAAAAACTCTTAATGGCTTAGGTTGATAATTGCTTTACCATCTCTCAATTTTCTCATTTTACAGGTCTCATCTATCTCTGCCATTATTGTCACATACCATTCCCACGCACCAACACTGCAAGCAGAGCAAGAAAGAAGCCCTAAGGTAATAAATTACAATGGGAGCTCAAACTCAGCTTCTATTTGTACCCATGTTGGAGAAGAATATAGCTGACTTTTAGTCCTTAGCCTTTAATTCCTGCAAAAGTCCTTGATTTTCCTTAAAAACCTCAAGCAGAAAAACCTGTAAATTGTCATGACTTTACTTACTATGAATGGCCCTCTGTAACTGTGGTGGGGTTTTTGTTCCTGTGTTTGTGGAAGCCATTGGTAAGCTGCTCTGTGGGTTCCAGGTTGGGGTGTGCTCCCTTTGCTGGTTGCTTAGGGGTGTAAGGCAGGGAGGCTGACTGCAGGCCAGAGCTTCTAAAAGAGTTTGAAAGCTTTCAAGGAAACTATACACTGAACACAGACCACAGCCATCACCTAATCCCAAGAAACAAATGTACATATATATATATATATATATATATTATATATATATATATATATATATATATATATATATATATGTACATATTTGTGTGTGTGGGTGCATGTGTTTTGCTTTTATTTTTACCTTTAACTAAAAGTGCTGCTACCACCACTGCAGAGGTACTATAAATGTCAAACATATGGACAGATTGAAAGGATATAGGCATAAAATAATTTGTCACTAAGGGACATGGATATCTATTGGCACAAAGTGTTAAAATCCTTGCGTTCATGCAAAAAACTCTTGGTTTTCACTATTTTCTAAAGTCAGAAATCAAAACTTGGGTTTGATGGATTGCTGTTTTCAGCGGTCTTTAGATTCTTATGTTCTAGTGAGATGGTGACCTAATTGAAAACTACACTCTCTCAAATTGTTAAAGATTTGTCATAAAATATTTACAGGAAAATGCAAAGCAAGGCTCTAAGATTTGAGACAACCTGTTGCTTATGTTCTCAAAAAGTCTGCTTCCGAAATTCCTGAATGCTGTGTTTTGCTTTGTAGCCTCCTGGCTGGCAATCAAGGAAGGCCACAGCTTGGCAGGCTAATTGTGGTCTTTATTACCATTTCTTTGTTCATCAGCATCTGCTGCAAAGAGACCTGAACAGGTTTTCAGCCAATTTCTCAATTTAATCTACCAGTTACACAGACAAAGTGACACCGATATTCACCTCAACCACACAGCCTGCTGCACCTCTCCACACTTTGCTTAAATAGCACATGAAATATAGGGATGGTGTGCACATACAGTGTGCACAGTGGAACTTCAGCCATGGGATGGCAATACATGTAATGAAGCAAGAATTATGGTTAAGTTAGTTAAAGGTACTCTCAACTAATTGCTAGATAAGTCACACACACTATTTACTGTTTTATCACCACAGCATAAAAGGATTACCTCAACTCTGAATTAACATTTGAAAATGACAGCTTACTTTTTTCCATCCTTTCTGCACTTCTCATAAATGTTATTTTTAGATGGCATTGGTATTTACATTGGATTTGACCACATCCTCTACTTCATTGGCAATTATTCAGAAATAAAATCAAGACAGTTAAATTGTAGTGGACTGTACTGAAAAAAGTGAAGTATTTCAAAATAGAACTATATTTTATACTTGTAAGATAGATTTTTGGCCAATGTTCTCCTGCAAACTACAAAACCAAAAGGCCAATCTCTGTACTTAGCCTGGGAAAGTCTCTGGTCGTAAGCTAAGACCCAGCACAGACTTTCTGACCACAGTCTCACTAATTCAGAAATCTCATCACACAAACCTTAGAACTGTTGATGTACTGTCAACCTGTGACCTTGTGAGAATACCTTAAGATGCAGCCTTTTGTTAGACTACATACTTATTCGCAGGTTCCTTGCCTAATTTACTACACTGACATCAACAAGATCTTAGAAAATTGTGAATATTACTAGAAGAGCTATTATTTCTAAAATATAAAGATTCAAATCTCCTAATATCCTAATCACAAGCACATTTCACACATTTTCCTCAAATTTTAAACAAACAAAGTAGAATATAAATAGAAAGAAAGTCCCTGTTGTCATGATTTAACATACACCCCCTTACTCTCATATTGTTGAGGATGATGCTACCACATAAGTGGAGAAGCAACCTTAGGAGGTATACCGCTGTTGATAAGCATAAAGAGGAATTTAAATGCCTTCTTAACTGAAAAGAGCTGAACTGGACAGCAATCATAAGCTGTTAAAATGTAACCTTTCCAAACCACTATCTTGTGCTATAAAAAGAAGAAAACCATACAGAAGCAAGATACTAAATTGAAGGCACTTCTCAAAGCACTACTGGCATCAGTGTAGTTAGATCCTTGAAAATAAAAATTTTAACAGAAGTCTGTTAGCAGATCTGATGGGATTCTCAGTCTCAAAACACCACATGTATGTGATATTTTGACAGACCTTTGATGTCTCATGGCATGTCTGAGAAATGTATTTCAGCGCTGCATTAAGAATTAAGAATATTTCAGATTAATCCTGCTCTTCATTATAAGATTGCAGAATATCAGAACCCTCTTAAGAGAAAAACCCTGTTGAAGCTACAGGAGAGTTCAAGATGAAATTCTGCATCTCCTGATCTCCTGAGCAGCACCAGTGGCAGACTCTGTGGACATTGCTGTGGTAGCAGAGGTAAAACTAAAACTAGGAAAAAAATCTTACATCAATTTGATTTCTCTGTTGTAAGAGCTGACTTTTTTAATTAGGTCTTAGTTTCATTTGTCCAGCCATGGAACTGAAAAAACAAACTCAGACCTTACACTGAACAAGTGAGAAGCCACAGATATTTACTGAAAAGTCTCAAAGTATTACCATTAAGGATATTGCAGAAACAGAATACAAAAATCCTCATCTAAAACAAAAGAAAAAAGTTTACTGTGGTTTAAAGGCATAAAATACTCTTCTGTGGCTTAAAGGTCACTTTACATATTTAAGCCACTCTTCTGTGGCTTAGAAATGTGAATGTTCACAGCTACAATTGGCATACCAGATAGAAAGGGCCAGTTGCAGAACAGTAAGCAAATGCAAAATTTCTTAAAAGTAGAAGGGAAACTACAACTTGCTTCATGTGGTGGTACTAGTTGTATATTGCAAGCAGAGCATTTTCAGTAAGTCCTCCTGGTGATCAGGATTACATCTTGCCATCTGGGCACTGTCCTTTAATGATACATTTGCAGATTAGAAACACACCTGCTCTGGTGTTTACTGTGAAACACCTACATTGACTGGCAAATTTTAAGATATATATATTTGGATACAAGAGCCATTAAAGGATGCAGCAACAAGTGATCATTTCTAAAACATGCTCAGGTGGAAGGAAAAAATTATCTCAAAATTGAGATTGATAGATTATGAATTAGGGAACTTCATCTCAGTTCTTGAATTGATGAATTTTGATCTTCATCATTGGGATCTCTCTACAGATGAGGAATTATCATCTCTTGGTCAGAGGCAAAGGAAGTGTCAGCTATTCTGCTGAGTAATGGAACAATAATTTATAATAATGTAGGGACTGGATTTCTCATGTGCAGTCTTCTAGGCATTGTTTTCCAAATACTAGTGCTAAAGCTACCATTCCCCTATATTCCTTTATTAAAGATAGCCCATAATCTCCTAGGAGTTTAAATCTGAAATAGCTCATGTAGACACTCATTAAATTCTTTTTAGAAAGAAATTTTAAATTAGTCTTTAAAAGTTCAAAAAGGAGCAAATTTTTGCTTTTAATAATCTGTTGAGATTTTTTTCTCTCCTTACTTACTTTTACATTAACCTTCTCAAAAAAAAAAAAGCTGAAATCTCATTGTCAGTTTTATTCTTTCCCTCTGTGTTTTTTATCTATTTTGCTAAAATATGTACAGATCAGTTTCAAGATAGAATATGAAAACAATGCTCTCAAATGGTTCAAAACAGCTAAATACAATATATTCCTCCCACTTCTTGATTTAGTGAGCATCACCGGGGAAGAAGTGGTTACACATTTTGCTCACCCCCAAATTCCTTCCTGTGTACTGGGAGCAAATGTCAGCTTCATAGCTTGCTACAAATTGTGCTGCAAACTCCAGTGCTACAAAACTGGTTGAGAACAGACAAAATTAGGCGACTGTTCAGTCAAAATTAGACTACCCACCAGCTTCCCTCTAAGTAAAAGATGCTGTTCAGTATACAATGCATACTGTTATGAAAAAAGAGTTAACTTTTCTAAAACTCCAACCCTTGTGATTCTCCTGATTGTATAGAAAGGTAGAGATTACTCTTGAATCACATGAATATTGTATCCTAATTAACAGACAGTCTGTGTGATATAGTTTAAAATTGTAAAAGAATGGGAATAGAGTAAGAAACAGAAACAGCTTTTTAAAAAAAATTGTCATGAAAATATATCTTCTGTTTGCCACAGGTTTCATCTTTTTGTTCTGTTTCACAAAGGACCAATGTTATTGTAAACTGTGAATATTACCTCTTTATTAGCACATAATGATTAGATGTTGGTACTAATGCCACCAGTCAAAAGACTGAATAAGAAGAAATCACAAAGCTAATGAGGCAAGACTTCAAAAAAAACCCCGAAATAAAGCAATAGAAAACAAATAAAGAAACAGAAACCAGAAAACCCACTGCTCTAATTTTAAAAATAACAGTTATTACTACTCAGCTTTTAAAGAAAAATCTTTGCAGCATCATCTGTTTCATACTACATTCCCTCATTTCTAGATTAGTCATTCTTCGTAATTTTCAGGATCCACATGGGTAATCAAGTAAAGCCCCCTTTCAGCTGATATTTTAAACAAGTCTCAAGTCTTAGTTAATGAAATTTGTCAAATGCAACATGCAACCTGTCACTGTCTTGCTTAGCAAAAAATCACAAAAACAAACCAGCTAATTTTTCAAGCTTGTAATGCTTTCACAAACTATCTGTCTTTGTTCCAAGCTATGTAATTCTGGAGAGTTTTCTCTGTGTGTTATCAATGTCAAGGTCTGAAAGAATGCTGAATTGATAGGATGCATGCTTCTTCATACAGCATTTAACAGATTGGACATTCCAGATATCAGAATCGGTAAAGCAAAGGAGGACAAAGGAGCGGGAAAGGATATATTGCCAAATATCCACTCCCATCTGACTATCTAATAATGTGGTCTCAGAAATGTCTTTACTAGTCCCCAAGTTCTTTTCATCCTGCTTATTCTATACCTATAGGTTATTTTGAAAACTATTATTTTTGTCTACAAACAAAGTGAAAAGAAAATAAAAGTAATTTTCCACAAAGTTAGTAGAGTTTTACTCAAAAAATCTTTACTGTGCAAGGACCACAGTGTTCCTGAGCTGTATAAATAGTGTTTTCACTGCAGAGCTGGAGACAGATCTTGATGAAAGTTAAAAGGTGCATAAAAAAAAGGAAAGGAAAACACGTATCAAATAAACAAGATGTCACATCACCTTGGGATTTGTCCCATATGTTGCCCTAAATTAACTCCAGCATTATTAGTTTTGAATAAGGATCAGGGTTTGACAAGCCCTTGGTGACATTTAGAGCTTAGGAACTGCAGCAGAATACTTACATCACACAGAACAGAGATCAGAGCTTGATTGGATGTGGGCAGTTAAGAGAAGTTATGAGATTGCTGTTGGCAGACTAGTGTCCTTAAGATACTCATTCTTGCTTAAATGCCTATTTGAGTTCAAGTTGCACTCTAACCTGACTGGGACAAATCCTCTGTCACACCACGACCCTTAATACTGACCAGGAACTAAAGGCCATTGTGGAATGCAGCAGCTGGAGACCTCTCTACCAATAGCTTAGAGTTAAGCAAACTGCCTTTACAAATGAAAGTACTTTTCCTTTGCATCTGAAAGGCAAAGAAGTTTAAATTAGAATGCAGTCATCCCAGCCTAAAGGTTTATGTGTTTGTTTTTTTTTTTTTTTTAATT
The DNA here is from genome assembly GCF_027477595.1 of Haemorhous mexicanus. Classification (NCBI taxonomy): domain Eukaryota; kingdom Metazoa; phylum Chordata; class Aves; order Passeriformes; family Fringillidae; genus Haemorhous; species Haemorhous mexicanus. The sequence goes on from NC_082381.1 coordinate 56,152,474, forward strand.
AGAGGGGCACTTACGACTCTGATAAATTGTGCTAGAGAAGGCAAAATAGTCACATTTTACCATTGCCAGTAAGCATTTTGCCACACCATTTTTGACTAGCTGCTACTCTGAATGGGACAAGGTGGGTGTAATATGGGGAAAAGTTAAGGAAATGTTGGATTGAGAAGGACTTTGGCATGAGTAAATGGAATAACTGATGAATTTCTAAAGGAAAAAAAAGTAGAATTAGCCTGAAAAAGATAATGTTACTTTATAAAAGATACTGTATATTTGTATTGTTTTAAAGTGCCTAACCTAACCAAAAAGATGTTTTGGAAAATACTCACATTCACTTATGTTCCCAGGACTTAATCAATTCTTAGTTAAAAATTATGGCCTATGAAAATAAAATTATGATCTTGTCTTGAATATTTTTAATATTTTTGAAGTTTTTTGTAGTATACATATACCCCAAGCCTATTCTGAATAATGCAATTGCTTGTATAGGATATTAATGGCAGCATGTAATGTGGGTTGTTACAGAACTTACATTGTATGGCAAATTCCATTCAGACCTTTGAAACACTCATGCTTCCTCAGAACTGGTATCCAACCCCTGAGTAAAAGACACTTTTACACTGCTATTTTGTGATTTTATGGATGTTATAAATGATATACCATAAAGAAAAAAAAATCTGTGTTCAATTTAACTTGTGCATCCATTTTCAACAAATGACACGCATGCAGGAGTGGACAAGGACACAAGGAATACCTGTAAAAATATTGCAACAAATAGTTAATTACAGGAGGTAAGAAAACATAATATGTATTATTACTTCTCTGCTGCATTCTTAACTTTCTGACTCCTGCTTGTACTGGCTTGCCTCCCTTTTGCTGATGGAGATTACATGTTCTGGTAATTTGAAGTGCAACACAGAGTACACCTTAAATGCCTCAGAAGACTGGGACATGTGAACTGTTTTTCTACTATCAGCAGTCTGTACTAGGTGTACTTCATATATTAGGAACTTTTAATCAAGTACTAAATTGAAAAATCAAAGAGTAACATAGCTCTGTCTATTTTATAGACCCAGTTCAGTCGATTACACAGAAGGTCCATTCAGACTTTTTCTCACAGTTTACTGCTAACAGAAATCTGAGGAAATGGTTCTGATTTGAATCACTAATTTTGTCAGTTTTTATTATCAGTCCCTTGGTTTAATTTGATTTTGCTAAAAACCAAATTATTTTAGAACATTATAAAGTTCCTCACATCCATTTATTTGTCTTTTATGAAAGCCACTTTATGTACATAACGTATTGTAAGTGGAATATTTCCCACATAACTTGTTTCAGTACATGCTTTTTACTATGATCTAATGTGAACCATCCATTCTTCAACCTGTGTCAATGATTAAACCAAGTCCTTTTTCTCTACATTTTTTTCCATAATGCTATGCTTCCTGCTGTCACTTCTGTTACAGCTCTGAAAGGATATTTATACCAATTTGGCAAACAGAGAGGCTGCTACGTTGCTAGCCAAGACTCTCAATGGTACTTCACTTGGCCCCCATGCATAATTTCACAGTGTTTTTCCCACCTATTGACACCTTTGAAACTCATTTTCTGGAGTGATATAAATTACATTGCATGGGTTTTCTCACCATATGGGGCAATCTCACTTCTTGATGAAAAATGGCTATGTTAGCTATGTAATCAAAAGGCCACTGTATGGATCCTGAGAGATAAGGAAACTTTAGCATTTGATTTGACTGAACCATACCTTCCTCACCAGAAGAGAGATTTGTTGTGCCGGTGTGAAGTTGCTATTTCTCATAAATCCAAAACATCGTCATCAGCAATAGCCAGGCTTTTCAGAGAAGAGATTGGACAGACCTAGCCTACTCAAGGGAAAAAACTAAGGAACTACACTTCCATTCATATCAGGTGACAGCTAACTGGCTAATGAGTGTCTTACTAAGAAATGGCTCTTCAGTCAGTAACGCTGAACTACCCAGTAGCTGAAGTTGCTGCAATTTATTGTGCCCTGCAAAGCGCTGGAAAAGCCTGAAAATTATTTAAACTGCCTGTGACTCGGGCTTTGCCAGTCTTCTCTCGTACTGTACCTCCTGCCAGAGTTACTTGACTTGCTGAAGAAGAGAAAAACATATTCATATATCTTTCATACCTATTTCCACATTTAAAGACTCCTAATTACCTTCTGGTGCTTCCTACCAAGTTTAGAATCTCTTAGACATGGTCTACACACCATGTTTTTATGAACTGCTACTGTCCTTGGAATTTCTTTCCCTCTGGTATAAATAAGTTCCTGCCATGGCCAGTAATCTTAGCACGAGCAAGCTCAGTCACACACTCAGCCTGTGGAACGTGGTTTCTACCAGAGTAAAATGCAGTTTTTACACATCTATAACTGTCCATAACACTGTTAAAGCAGGCAACAAACTACATCTGCTACTACTAATAGACCTCAAGAAAATAAAAATAGTCTTCTCCTGAGGTTAAAAATTAATACAGCCATCAACACAGATATCCGTGTGTGTAAAGGGACTACTGAAGTGGTCAGTCTCCTGAAGATAACACCAAAACTGATTACTTCTGCTTGGAGAGTGATCTTCTCAGACAGGGGAGAAGGGAAGGAAAGGGAAGAAAAGGAAGAAGTCCTCCTGCACTTAATTTTTATACAAGTATTTTCTTAAAGGAATTTGGAATATCAGGATTATCATGACCAATAGCTGCTTACACTGTTCAAGTCATAGCAAGTGGATTTGAAGAAGAATGCAACATTTCACTTTTGCCCAGAGCAAAACAGTCAAAAGGCTAGGTTCTTCAGACAGACCTTTAAAAATAATGTTTTTGATAATACAATTTTAACAGGTTAAAACATGACTTTAAATAAGCATAAGAACGGAATACTATTCAGAATTTAGACATAGCAATTTTTTTTTAAATTACTGAATCTGATTTGAGACTTTAAACTGAGTGTGAGTTAAAAACTTTTCCCTTCTGAGGAACTAAGACAACAGGTAAAATGTACTCATGATTATAGTACATGTCAAGTTAGTTCAAAAATTTCAGAATAGTTTTTTTCCCCATCAGAAAAGAAAACCAAAACCAAATGCTTATTTGAAATTTAAACATGGCAAGTTAAGACTTGAATAACTAGCCAGATTTGGATTCCTGTGACACTCACAAAGCAGCTCAGTGCCCTCTCCACCAGCGTGCAGCTACCCAAGAGGCCACCGGGCAGCAGATTTAGAGTCGTTAATCACAAATATGCCAGAAGTTAATCTATATGTGCTAAATTAGGAAGGCAGTGTTCCTAGGATTACCATACACAGAAGAAATTAAAAGAGATCCTTTCAGAAAGCAATTCATGTATTGTAGAAAGTGCATAAACCTGCATGCCTCTTACAGAATGGGGAGCCTAAAAAATACTTCCCCTGTTTGAGAATCAACCAAAATTAATGATCTTTCCATCACAGTTTCTTTCTTAAGCAACAAATAAACATACCATAAGATTTTGCAATAGCAATTACAAGTGACAGCTTACAAATGAAGTGCAGGGGAAAGAGTCAAACTCCTTGCTGCACACATCTTTCTCATCCCTCTGGCTACTCTTAATGGGTGCTCTTTTTATTACTGTGAAACAAGAGAACTACCGTGGATGTGGAAAATCCTCAAAAAAAACTATCAGTAAATCAAAATTCTAAAATATATATAAAATGTTTTGACAGAGACACACTAGGTAACAACCGAAAATATGTTAGATAGGAACCTCTGACCAACTAATTTTTATGAAAAACATGTTAACACAGATGTATTTGTTTACATCTGTGAGATGTAAACAAATAAGATGTAAGATCTTATATACAAAATAATCTCTCATCTCCTTATAATCAAGGCTAGGCAGTTATAAAAACCTTTTAATAAGAGTGGAAAATCCAATTGAACAAAGAAAATCCATCACAGAATCACATTTAAAGCTGATATTCACAATGCCCTTACACAGAACAGGAGACAAGTAGTCACTTTTAGAGAATGTTTTTTACTGTGAAATGAAGAAAATGCTATCTGAGTTATGTTATGTATCATAATGCATAAAAAAGCATCTGTTAAATCAATGACTTAATTCTTTGTAAAACACATTTTCTCTCTAAAAATGCACACACTTCTTGAGCCTTAATTTAATCAGTACTCAATCTAAATATCTCTGAATTGCAATGAGAAGGTTGATAAGCAAAAAAAAGTGTTCTCTTAAATTAGTTATTCATAATAAACACAAGAAGAGTAAATATTAAATTTTATTTATTTTTTAAAAAACTCTTTACATGTCCTCTTGATATGCCTTCTTGAATATCCACCATATTCAGAATATCCAATTATCCAATTTTCTAGGCACTACCTAAGTTTTCAACGTTTTATTGATAAGAAATCAAAGTGTAGTGTAAATTATACATTTATAAATGCAGAGGCAAGCAGTATATTTTTCTGTAAACTGAAAATACCCTTTCACTGAAGACTGGGAGTGGTAACACCCTTTTACTGACGTCAGTAGAAAGGGAGAGTTAAATCATTAACAGACGTTAAAAATCGATTTGGCTACTCCTGGCAGGTGAAATAAGATATTTTATTATGAAAATGATAAATCTTTTGGCTCTTTCTTTCAATAAATTGATTTTATGAAATAAAGAGTGATAAGAGAATTTTATGAAGTATAAACAGCATATATTATAAATAATAACACATGGCCCTAGAGCAAATGCTCTTGTGATTGATCACAGCAGCCAAATCCCTGGAGTGGCTTACAGCATATTCACGTTGGGATAATCTATTGTACGGCCCATATGTTAACTAGATAACTGCCTAGTGTGGAAAATTTATAAAGCTAAGGCTAATGAAAGCAGGGGGTTTTGCTGGATTTATTTCTCACTGCAGAGATGATGTAAACAGAGAGCAGCACATGACATGTCTTCAAGGGAGCTAACCCTACCTAATTCAAAGATACCACTCCCAAAAAGCAAAGGATATCTCTGTTTTCACCTTCAGAGGGCAATCAGGAGAAATAAAACACAAGCCAGAAAACACAGTTTGCCTGCACATGCCAGTTTGTACTTACACCAGTGCAGATCCCAGCAGTGAACACTTCCATATTCCAGAGCACAAGGACAGGGTGACTGAGCACCAGACAGTACTGATTCAAAGCCACTCCAGCCAGTGAACGGCCTCAACAAGAAATACTCTTCTGGGGTCCCAAAAGGGTTTGCACAGCCCATGCAATCCAAGCAATGGTGCAAAAACACAACACCAGAAGCCCATATGGAAATGTCAATAAAAAGCAACTTACAAGACCCCTCCCAGCTATCATAGCAGTTATTTCTACTCAAACCTGTTATGGGAGCAGCTATCATAGCAGTTATTTCTACTCAAACCTGTTATGGGAGCAACTTGCTTCCAACTCCCTGGGCTGAGTCAGCACTTTGTTTTCACTTTTCAATAGTGAGTTTATAGATCTTGACTCTGCTGACATTTGTTTCAGAGAGGAAAAAGAAAACTGGTCCATAAAGTTCCCAAAAGCTGCAAAGCAAAACCAGGAATGCTTGTGAGAAAATTGAAAGCAGATTGCTGGGTGGACTCAGCTGCCAGGGATCTTGGAGTTGGTAGGCCCTGCTATTACCAGGTGTTACTACAGACATTACTCTAAACATAGCTTGCTACTAGCTCACTAGTAGCTCACAGATAATTAGGTCTGAGGAAGTAGGAAGAAAGTGCTGGCTTAGTATGCTAGCACAAAATGTCAGTGTGACCACATTAACCTTCCATCACTAAAAAGACTGCATGTCATCAAATAGGAAGAAATTTCTCATTGGAGTGGTTCAAGATGTCCAGACATACCTTTTCCAGGAAGCACCACTGGTTCCCATACACAGAGTAGTGAAAGAAGCTACTTTCCCAGACAGACAGTCTATGCTGCATTAATGGAGAAATTGTGAATTTTGGATGGAGACAACAATATTCTTTTCCTTTTCACATTTTAACACTTTACTATTTTCTTCTCTAATCTTTCAACTGTGCTGGTGCCAAATATGTTATGAGGTAATGTTTGCTCCAGACAAGTCTTTAGTTCCAGTCATCTGTCAAAGGGAAAAGTCAAACAGTGGTGCTGCTTCCACACCTGGTCCTTGAACAAATCTATGGTACTGTATCTTCTTAGCACCTTACAAATGAATTATCATTTGCTTGCATTGGAAAAGCAATGGAGGAGATCACTTTGAAAAGCCTTCTATCCATCTTTGTCAAGAGACAGACTTGAACACAAACCTGAAGATATTAAAATAGCTCTTCCTTACCATTTTATCTAAGCCAAAGACATTCCTCATCAAGCTATCTGAATTGAACTCTCCACAAATAAATGGAGGGAACTCACGTGTGGTCAATTGACAACACTATCCCCCTCTCACTATCCCTCCTAATGTTTGGCTGGATAGTGACTTTTCACCGATGTCTGGTAGTCTTTAGCCAGTACTCCTTCCTCCTGCCAACTCCACTCACACAATAATATTGTAAAAATAATTCTATTTTCTTTCTATTTCACATTTAGAATCATAGAATAGTTTGGATGGGAAGGGATCTTTAGAAGCCATCTAGTCCAGGGCCTCTGTGATGAGAAGGGATATCTTCAACTAAACTAGGTTGCTCAAAGCCCCACCCAACCTGGCAACGAACACTTCAAGAGATGAGGCATCCACAACTTCTCAGGGCAACTTGTTCCAGTGCCTCAACACCTTTGTTGTAAAAAATTTCTTCCTTACATCCAGTCTGAATCTACCCTCTTACATGTTAAAAACATGACCTCTTGTCCTATCACAGCAGACACTGCTAAAAACTCTGTCCACATATTTCTTACAGGATCCTTTTAGATACTAGAACACTGCTGTAACATCCCCATGGAGCCTTCTCTTTTCTCAGCTGAACACCCCCAGCTCTCTCAGTCTGTCTTCACAGGAGAGGTGCTCCAGCACTCTGGCTGTATTCTTGGGCATCTCTCTAACAGATCCATGTAATTCTTTTACTGAGAGCTGGATGCATTATTCCAAGTGGAGTCTCACAGTCATGGAGAAGGAGGGGCAGAATCCCCTCCCTGGCCCTGCTGCCCACGCTGCTTTGGATGCAGCCCAGGACACCTTTGGCTTTCTGGGCTGTGAGTGCTCATGGCTGGGTCATGTCCAGCCTCTCATTCCACCTGCATCCCCAGTCCATCACAGCAAGGCTGTTCTCAATCCCTTCATTCACCAAACAGCATTTAGTTCGCATGCAGATCAGGAGGGCCTTTCAGGTTGTTAAAAAGTAGCAATGCAGAGTATTCAGATCAAATTCTGCAAAATATAGTACTGCAAGAACTGTCCTGCCCACCATTATTTTAGCAGCCCTATCCTTTTCGGAATATATGATATATGAAAATTAAATAACCTCAACACATCTCTTTTTAGATTACCTCTGTAATGTCCCAAAGGAGAAAATATCAGAATCACACACTGTCACTGCCAGACTAACTAAAAGCACTGCTTAGAAGTTTTCAAATAAATCTATATTTCCTTAGTGTATAAGCCTTCCATAAAGGTGTCTGCTGACCACCATATTACTAAATAACATTAAAATGAGAACTTATAGAGTGTTCAACAACTTTAACACTTCAAAATTATGATTTAGTTTAATGTATTAAAATGATCAATTCATTGCATATTTTCTACAATTCATTCTCTGTTTTCCCTGCCAGAGGAAGGGAAAAAAACTTATTACAGAAATATGCATGTTCTTTTTGATAAACAAGCTTTTTTTTGCATATCCTTCAGTATCAAGCTATCATTCATAGACAGAAAATCCATATAAATTTGCACACCATATATATACACTTTTATAGAGAAAAAATTCTTAAAACTCACTCTGTCCTTATCAGAATTTTTAAACACTCACATGTACATAAATTTTATATGTATATATATATATATATATATATATATATATATATATATATATATATATATATATACACACATTCCTTTAATATGTGTTGTTAGGAGGGGCGTTCAGTTTGTCTTATTTATTTTACTTGTAAAAGGCCTCTGTGCTAAATTCTGAACCAGTAAGGTCACAGAACATGCAGCACATGCTGCTCAGGAGCTAGATGTACACACCATACCATACATGGTGATTTTGGCATGTTGGCTCAGTCAACTCTCAGAAAAGCAAAGGCTCGTGGTGGTTTCCCCAGCTAACAGTCCAATAAATAGAAAACCTTTCCCTGAAAAATGAAAGTAAGCATGCTTAAAGAATTACAGAAAACCTGAAAAATGTAAATAATACATTCTTTTAGTTGTTATAGTCACTTCAGGTCTAATCTAACCTACTACTCTTCAAATTGCTCAGTACTTTTTAATTTCATACAGCACAGTACCTAAAAACAGTGAAGCAATTGTGAAACACTGGAATCAAAGGTCTCAATCTCCTTGAATTAAGTGGTGATCTTACTGAATACTGTTATCTCCTTGACTAGCTGATCTAAACAGTGTCTCTATACAATGCAGGATGGTTCCCTAGAGGTAACATGTGTAAACCTGCTTTTCTGCTTTCCCACCTACTTAAAATGGCATCACATACCTTACAGGGTTGAAATATGCATCTTTGGCTAATTGCCCGCATTCTGGAATGTGTACTTCACTAGTTTTATCTAATTTATCCCTTTGTGGTTAAATTTATCTCCTGCCAATACAGACATCATACAGAAGTCCTTATATGATCACATACTTAATATCTGGGCAATCAACACGTGGTTTTCAGCCACATGTGGTTTATGAGCAACTCTCCTGCAGTGCTACCAGCTAATTTCCATGAGCAGCAGCAGACCTTCCCTAACAGGACTACTGTGTAATTCAGCTTCCCAATGGGGTGAAATCAAACCCCAGGATCTAGCAGGCTTCTAGTCCCAGTGCTGCCCCAAGACAGGGTCCCTGAGGAGTCACACACTCCCTTGCCTCTCTGCTGACCAAAGTTTCTGGGATGTGTTTGTGGCTCTTAGCTACAAGAGCTTAGTATGTAACCCTGAAGTAGTGAAGCTGCCACTACCATCTCCCAGTTTAAATAACCTTATTGTAAAGAAATCCCATTTCCTGTACCACACCAAAATATTGCACCTTCTGTAAGGGGTAGATAAAGTACTGCTTTTGAGCAACAATATGTAATAAAAAGTAAGTAATCTTGGGTCAATATATTGGTATCTTGCACAGCTGATGTATAACTTTCAATGTAAGTCCCTGTATGGTTGCAGATCTTTTGGGAAATATTTTATTGTGCGGATAAAGCAGAAGGTGAAATTAAAATAATAAAACCCATTTTGGTTCCTAACTACAGAGTCCCATTTTCATTATATGTAGCAAATCACTACAAAAGCATGTTAGATTATGACTAATACCAATATAATTTTCACTTATTTTGCCTCAGATACATAAAAGAGACCAAAATCAGACAAAAAACATCATCAAATCATAACAATTTGTGTACAAATTTTTGAGAGTTTTTTCTGTCCCTCTAGATTGTCTCTATTTATGACTCACCCATATGCCATTCTACTGGATCTATTACTCTCTGCTGTAATGTTTTCTCATCATTGCTTTTTTCAAGTATAGGCATATATCTGTGTTTCTCTTGCTGGCTTGCTGGTGACTTTGACCCACAATGTGCTCCTCTTTTTTCTTCTGATCAGGACTGCAGAAACAGACAAGCCATAACCTTCTAATTTTTAGCTCTCTGGGACAGGACACTGTATTAAAAAACAAAAGAAAGCAAACAGAAAAACCCTTTTCTAAACTTCTGTGAAATTTTGCCATGATTTGGGGTGACAGTGGAGATACCAAGAACAGGAAAAACTTCAGCAGAGAAAATATTGTCAGTGTTGAGGAATTTGAGTTTTCGAATATTGTTGCATTAAAATACCACATAATTCATATTTGGATAAATCAATTATAAATGTGGTTCCTCAGTGATCATTAATTTATTTCAGGTTATGGTTATTATTCCAGTTGTCTTTATGCTCTAGATCCTAACATTTTTATATGTTCTAGATCCTGTTTTCTTATGTTCTAAGAAAACACCGAACAGTCCTTCAACAGGTCTATGACAGTTCCTGAAGAAGACAACAACATCATTTTTTTTCAAATAAAAATGCATTTACTGGTAACTTGCTTTGATTAGAAAACAAAAGATTAATGGAAGATTTAAAAATGATTAATTTGCTGTTAGTACATTATCTATCATGCTTCTCTTTATTGAACAAAATACAGTTACAAAGAACACAGACCTAATTATCCAAACCACTCTAAAGAAGCTGCAGAAGACTAACAGAATTAATTATGGCAAGAAAATTTATGATCACACTAATCAAGACAGCCGAGAGCCTATGACAATGGATAATACAAAAGCTGAAACAAGTTATTTACCAAAAGCAATTACATGACATACAGAAGAGATCCACTTAGGGATACTTTTGCTTGGTAGGGCTATAAGGAAAATGCTGGATGAAATCCCACAAGTCGCTCATTTCAGATAAGAGAACAGTTTCAGAAAGTTCCGTCACATGCTTACCACTCACGCACAACCAAACACCCCTGCAAATGACAGATGTCTACTTTGTACAAAGTATCCACGGGCACAAACTGGTGCACTCCATGAGGGAAAACCGAACACATCATTGGCAACCCTACAGCAAAGAATTTGTTAAATGGAACATGCCAGATGATCTTGAGAGAAGGACAGGGATGATGACCTAAAAATCTGGCAAGTGGCTTCTGAATGAGGAAAATTACACATACAAGAACAAGGAAAGTTATTCAAGTAAGCAATAACACTTGCACATGCAGCTCAACATCCTTCAAGCCATGGCAAACATCCAGAGCTTCAGAAAAATGTGGGTGGGGGAACAAGGGGAGGGAGAAATAAATAAGGAGAGGATGTGAATAATTCTTCCAAGATTCTATAGATGTGTACTCTGTCATCCCGTTATTCAAAGTTGCGAAGGAACAAATTCTCCACTGGTTTTGTATTATTAATATAATTAAATCTTTGTATTAAACTTTGTTTTCAGCAAGACATACTATGTTACTGTAGGAAAAATTTTTAATATTTGCTGGTAGTCTTGAAGAGGTAGGAGGTGAAGAAGACACAGAAGCCTAAGAAAACAGAGTGCAATGGTTATAGCAATTCTGTGAAAATAAGAGACTGCCAACATTACACTAATCACTTTACTCTTCCTTCCTTTCTTTCTTGATCTAATGAATGAATTAGTAGCCAAGAGAACTCCATGTCTAAAAGCTACATCAGAATAAATAAATTACTTAAAGGCCTGAAAAAAAAAAGCAACAACAAAACAAAATGAAATACTTACCTCAAAAGATTAAGGGACATCATAAGAAGTTAAGTGTTTTTCATACTAAAGATCCAGTTACCTTCTCAGTTAATTGCTTCTGTCCATACTCAAAACTCTTTTCAGTGGGCAATATATTATTGCATGTAACTATTCAAAACTTTTCCAGTGAGACTTCTGTGCCTGTTCATGATTGTTACTAGAGGAAATCCTTAAGTGAAAATCCATGGCTATCCTCTATTCTATTTTCATATCTTCCTTTGAACCACCCTTTTACAGTTTTTTTTCAATTTTCTCTTTCTTGGAAATTAAATTATGGCAAAATTTATGGCACAGCTACCATATTTAAGGAAACTGTTTCAAAGCTGCACCTACACATTCTACTCAGGAAAAGGCACAGAATGACTTTTTGTTTGCCTAATTTACTCTGCTTAAACACAGAAAATAATGCTGCTTTGCTTTTTTTAAGTAGTTTACCATTGGAGTTAAAAATAATAAACATAGGTTACTTATGTTCATTTAATATTTTGATTCATGTAAACAAGATTTCTAAAGGCAGGTCTATCCTCTTTGACCAAGTAATTAAAACCAGTACTCATATATTTAATTTTCATAACTCAAGATGTCAAACTATTTGTCGCTATGGAAGATAAACACAATCTCAAATGTCATAGTTTGGATATTGTACTTAATTATTTGAAAATGGTTTCGGATTATTTCTGCCTTATTTTGTCTTTAAAAATTGGTATTTCATTATTTTTAAACTGAATTACTTTTATTTTTGCATCCAATAACCCTCAGCTTTCAATGTCTTGCAATGGTTTCCTATTTTCCAGATTGTGTTAAAAATATGAAAGACATATTTCTTCTGCTCAGCTATGAGAATGTTAACAGAGAATTTCTACCTGTTACTGACTTGAAAGAAACAGTTCCTAACATTCACTGCTTGCAGCTCCATAGATGTTTGCTTTCCTTTATTTAAAGGAAAAAAGGACACAACCTTGCAACAACAACCAACCAACAAAAAAACCAAAACCAACTAAACAGAAAAAAAATTTGTCATGAGCACATCTCTTGCTGCACTCCTCAGAGACATGACACGAGCTGAAGTGATTTGAAACTGTAACCTAACCCCAGTAATTTCCTTCTCTCACTAATTCTGTATGGGAGAATCCTTAGATTTCTCAACATAATGATATGTGACTTCTAAGAAACAAGTCACACTGAAAAGAGGAGGGAAGGGCTCACCTCTTAAACAGTTAACAAAAAAAGTGCTCTAGTTAAGTTCTTAGCTTTGAAAGAGGTTTTTGGATCTCTAATGCTCACTCTTTCACAACTTTGAATTCAGCATCAAGTGAAGAAGATGTTGTTAAACACGAACGACAACAACCAAACTAAAAATTCCAGTTTCAGAATCCACATTTAGATTAAATACACACAAAACCATGCCTTGCCAATGACATGGGAAGTATATCCAGGTTGCCATGAGATCATATACTTCTTTTAGTCATTCTAGCACACATTGAAGATGATTTGAACTCTCTTAAATTTTACAATTCAGTGTAAGTTATTTGTGCTTCTCAGAGGTAAAAGTATACATCGCAGACCTTTTAAAAAACTTGGATTCTTTGAATCCACGGGGTTTATATTTCAGAAAAGTGGAAAAGCTTCTATCAGGTTAAATTAAACTCCATGCTATCTTCATCTCATAGGACCATGTGAATTTTTCAGATCAGAGCAGTTTACATATACAGTCTTTCATCCTGATATTTTGAAATACTTAGAAAATGGAAACAGAAGCAAAACCACTATAAAACAGCAAAAATATGAACAGCATGAAGTGTTTCTCATGTAGTTCTAGAAGTTCGAAAACAAACAAAAATTCTCCTGCTTTGATAAAATAGGGCATAGAAGAAAAAAATATTATGGTTATAAACACTATTTTGGCCTTAAGATATTTGAGGTTCTGTGCTTTTTATGCAATCAAGAATCCATTATCAATTCCAAGTTCTTAACACATGCTACTACTCAGACAAACACTCCTACTGCAAGTATTGCAAATGCACCAAAAACTCAGTTTGAAAAATTAAGTACAATTATCAGATTCAATATTCCACTTCCAGTCTTGGTCACAATAAGGTGTCTGTATTATACAGACAACCAGCTAGATACATACACAAATACGAAGAATTGTAGATGGAATTTTTCATGAAAGTGGTGTCCCCAGGTGAAAAGATGTACTGTCACTTCTTTGGTTTCTGTCTCTTGTATTTTAGGTAGGCTACAAAGAGTTGACAAAAGCATTATGGTACTGTATTTAAACAGTGGAAATTTCTTCCTAATTTTTGTTCTAGAAATTGCTTTCCAGAAACTGTTTTATTTTACCCAGCATTTCAGACAAATTGATCAGTAGCTGTAAACTTGGAAAAAGCTGACTATCATTACTAAAGCAGGGATAATGATGGCATGAGCATGAAAAATTTTGAAGGATGTCTTTACACAATGCAGACTTTGGGAAGGAGACATATAATCTTGTTATTACAAGTAGATGCTTAGTTGAATTTCAGAGCTGTCATGTGGAAAAATCTAACTTCAACTATTTTAAACATAATTTTCAGGTGTTAATCCTGTAATGTGAAAACACTCAGCAAAAATGCAGCTAGCAGAAATTCTGCCATTAAAGACTGTGGTTTTCACAGTAGTTCTTTAAATTGTAATTTCTTCTGAATAACTTTGTCAAGAACTAGGTTGCTCTGTGTACTTCCTGAAGAACTTACAAAATCCTGCTTCAAAATCATACAAAAAATATAAAAGATGCAAGAAAATATAAAGTCTCATCTCTGTTTTACAACTAGAAAAGCCATATAAAGAATGCAAAATACAGTGTACATTAGAAGCATTAGAAATTCAAGACCTCAGCTTGATCCTGTGAGTTGATTTATATGGGGACAGGAAGTAAAGTCTGGAGGCAGAAGGTTTTTTAAGAGGAAAAGGAGCCATGTCATAATTTCTCAAAAAATATTTCAGATTCAATGCAAAAATTTAATTTATGTAAACATATTTGAGAACAGCTCCATTAATTTCAGGACAGAGGGAAATAAGGACATGGAAAATAGCAATTTTGGCATGATAAGACTGACCAGGAAAACATGCTTCTTCGTTACAGAGATTTTATTAGATATCTTGTTGCTATAGTTTAAAATGAAAAGAGGTAAGAAGAAGAATAAAATAAAAGACTTCTACCTCTCAAGAAATTTTAAAAATCTGGGGAAAAAATGAAAATCCAAACACCACTCACCCTCCACCAAAACCTTATAATCAGCTTACAGGTCTTACTAGCCAAATTAATCTGAGAATATTTCACTTTGACCTGGTATGAAGTACAAAATTTCACACAATTACAGAAGTAAAAATATATTTGAAGTATGATTAAGTTGGTTGGTTTTGGGTTTTGGGATTTTGTTGTTGTTGTTGTTTGTTTGTTTGTTTGTTTCTGATGGGTTTAGTTGGTTTTGGTTTTTTTTACTTTAAACATAATGAAAATGAAGGCTTGGAAAGAAATAAGAATAGTTTCTAAAATTCCTAAAATCTCTAAAAGTAAGGTTTTCCTAGGGAGAATTTTCTTCTGTTAAATTGACATTTCATTAAAAAATGTTCAACTATGACTTTAAAATAATTTCCTGAAATTCTCTTTTAGCACCAAGTCTAATAAATTTGTGGATTTCATATTCACATATGCAGTTAGAACAGTCATTTTTCCCACTATCAACTGTGCACTCACTTTTATATTATCTCTCTTAAATATTAAGCGCATCTCTTTTCATCTTGCTGTCCCCTGACTGACATAGGTCAGTCAGTCAGGGGAAGTGCAGAAACATCTTCCTGTCTGATGAATTCTGCTGTATTTCTTCATCTGAACAGCAACCAAGCATCAAGTCTTCCTGGGTTTTTTTTTCCCTTATGTGTCTTTTCTAGCAGATAAAAACATTCTTCACTGCATGGCTGTTCAGTGTCTAGTAGATTTCTGTTACTGCAGTAAGAAGTTTAAGTTATCTTTCCAAATTATATCGGAAACTAATGGCACTTGAGTAACCCCTGTGCTCAGCTTCATTGAACAAGCCAGTCATCAAATAATAAATCCTTTCTACTCTACAAACTCACTAAGATTTACCCAGGGCAGGTATGTTTAAAATTTGCCATCGAAGGTGTGTATGTTCTACAATCACTGTTTCAAAGGGATGTACATCGGAAAATTGAATAAATGAAACAATGCAAATATAAGGCTATTTCCTGGTCTTTGACTGAAAACCCCAAATTAAATAGTTCTTGTTTCACTATGCTCATTTACTCTTGAAATATAAATCACCTGTTAAAAAAAAATGAAATCCGTCCTTCTTCATTTCCACTGTCCTACCCCAACATAGTGTAGCAAAGCCCGTAGAAATAAGAAAGAGATGGTCATCTCAGCTCACTCATTTCTTTGGGAGTTAGTGTAAGTCAGGATTAGGGTGGCTACCCTCTATTTCATTTAAAAAACACTTGGAGAACTAAAATAAAATCAAATAAAAGATTTGATTGAAACACACAGGAGTAGTGTTTCACTATTATATGACGTAGTATATGACGTAGTAGTGTCATTCTTATACATAAAGTCTTTCCTTCACGTCAACTATTTATAGAATCCAAAAAACCATTACAGTACAAGTAAAATCTGGTTTCTGCAGCCACCTGAGTTACACAGAGAATGGCCTTATTATTGTAACAATGTCAAAATCCAAAAGCAGGTCTTTCTATTTAATGTACTACATATGCCCGTTTAATCTGTAAGTCAAAACAAAACTAAATTAAACAATTACTGGCAGTTTTGTATAAATCCACTCTTCCATTATTAAATACTTATTGGAAGAATGCACATATATGGCATCAGTTAAAAAAAAATATAGAGGTACAGATTAAAATTCTGGAAAAACTTGGTTGAGTTGAAAGTAGGCAGGATCAAACACTCCACAAGCCATACCTGGGACTGATGCAGAGTAGTAATTATTTATGACATCTAGCCGTATAGAACTACGAAAAATCTGAAGCATGGATGCAAGAATAAGCTTTGTTTAATTCCTCTGATGGGTGTTACTGGCCAAGATCAGATAGTCCTGCTAGATCACCCCCTCCATTCCACACCAGCCTCAAACTGGTGTGTAAGCAGCAGATATAATACTGCTTTTGTCCTCTCAGTAGAACATCATGAAAAAATTCTGTCATTCAGCAGAACGCATTGTTGTAATAATACAATTTCACCTATATATGTTCAGTCCAAGTGATGAAGCATCTTTTTTTATCTTCCTTCTTTTCTTCTTCCACTTGAAGAAATGTAACCGTGTCCAACAACACCAGTGATCTAGTCATCCCAGGATGTATTCTAAGGTAACTTTTGCAGCTCCAATAGATGTATTTCCAAAAGGCCTTGGATTGCCTCTTTGCTTTCCACTTCTCCCCCTCTTGGTAGCTTTCCTTGCACATACATGTTCAACAATTATGCTGACTGCACATTTCTCTCAAAAGGCATGAAAAATATACCCTTAAGACGGAAAAGGGTGTAAAGAGTTTAATTAAATTTAATGGGGGCATGACTCAGATGCACATGGCATTATTCACCAAGTCTTGTAAACGACGTGTTTCTTTGCCATTACATTTCTTACTGTAACAGAAACATCTTGCTTGCAGGTGGGACAGAACTGCAAATTCAGAATGCAAAGTGCCTTAAGGTGTGCAATAGCTACATGTGCCCATGCTGTACAGGACCTGTCATAGGAGGATTTAAAATACAGGACTAGAAGTATACAGGGAATTCTGTAAAATGGTAAAGTGGTGCAAAATTCAGCTGATGACTTACTAGTTTATTCACCATACATCATCCCTAGAAGACTTCATCACATTTCATTCTCTTCTAGATCATGGGCAAGGTGTATTTATTGTGTTTTTCTTAAAAAAAACCCAAACAAAATAAAAACAAAAAAACAACACAAACAAAAACTCCCAAACAAAAAAACAAACAAAATAAAGGGCACTGAAGAGTAAAATTATGTAAGTGTGGAAGTGTGGATTACAGTGAAAAATTATTCTCTTTTTTTCTTTTACATATTAAGTGAAAGTCTAAGAAAAGTCTAAGTGAAATATTCAATTTCTTACCAAGACTTTCAAAAATCCTGATACAAAACACAGGTCTATCATACAGCCACACAGAATTCCTTAATCCTTGGGAAAAACTAGCAGCAATTATTTACATCCTTTGAGGTTCCCATAAAGCTCTAGCAGTGTTCACTTCAGGCACCCAATGTCAACTTCTACACTAAGAACAGAGATGCATTTACATTTTAATTTTAATTTAATTTTAATTTCTATTCTAAGAGAAGCAATTTACAGGGGTATGAAACTGGAATATGATACTAGCAATCTAATCCAGATTATCAAAAACTATACCTCCACTTTTTGAAGAACATGTTCATCAAACAATTCTGCCATCACTCATTACTGATCACAGAATATTCCCTGTCTGTACTTAATTGTATGGTAGCATTATCAACCAAATCATTGCAGGAAATATTCATGAAAAGGGAAGTATTTTTAAGCCTGTGAAATCTGGCATTCATAAATAAAGGAGGAAAGAGATAAATTTCAAATCACATAGATGCCAGAGAAATATAGTTTTTCTTTTTCCTTTATCTTCAGGAGGCAAAAGCTATTATAGAAGAGGGGTTTACTGATGTCAAGAGGAACTACTAATATTTTCAGAGATCTTGTCAGAAACTGTGCAATCCGACCAGTGCTAAAATATTCCCATCACCTCTGTTTGTCTCTGAACCTGTTGAAACTCCTTTTTAATCTGAAGAATTCACAAACCCTTGTTTCACCCTACCTCGTGTACATGCCCATTACCCTGAAAACAAGACTGCTGTAGGATCCATATGCAATAGCGTTTTGTGAATAACCTGATTTTGCTGCAACAGGAGAAGAGGAAGTATCACTTCTTTCCCTGCACATATTCACATATGCACATATTCACATATGGCCTGTGAAAATGTGTGAAAATGCTGAGGGCTTAAATCTCTAGTGAGCTGCAGGCTATGAATGCTCAGAGATCTGTAACTTAAGCAAACTAATTCCCACTTTCATAATTCCAGCAATCGACATCTCCAGTGCAAGTCCTCTCTCTTGCTAAATATTTACCCCTTCTTCACAAAGAAACAAAGGGGATTTAAGGTTTTAATGAAAGAAAGGTCATAAGAAGTGTTTTAAATTAAATTTTGTTCCATACACCCGAATTCTCAGAAATGGCAATACACTTTCCCATTAATCCTTCCTAAAAACAGTCATTTGAAGCCAAGTGTACTTACTACAGGTTGAAGTTAGCACACCATGGCAAAAAGCTAGCCCAAAGTGTTTTGTCAAAGTAAAGAGCAGCTCTGCAGGAAAAGATTGGGCACAGTCAGAGCTGGTAGACACAAAACTGACCAGTAGCCAGTAATGCTTCCCTTGCACTAGAGAAGGCAAATGTTTTCCTGGTCTGCATTGATCATATGACTGTCAGTAGTCTGAGAGAAGTGATCCCTCCCATCAACTCAGCACTGGTGAGGCCATGCCTGGAGACTTGTGTCTGGTTCTAGGCTCTCCACCACACAAGAGAGATGGACATACAAGAGGAGTCCAACAAATGGCCACAGAGGTGATGGGGGAGCTGGACTGACAGGCTGAGAGGGACTGTGAAGACTGGAGAAAGGAAGGCTTGGGGAGATCTTGTTAATGTATATAAATACCTGAAGGGAGGGTGCAAAGAAGACACAGTCAGGCTCTTTTCAGTGGTGACCAGCAAGAGAATATAAGGCAATGTTTGCAGACTGCAACATGGGATGTTCACTCTGGCCATTAGGTCACTCTGAGGGCGAGCCCTGGAACAGGTTTCCCAGAGAGGTGGTGGAGTCTCCTGTGAAGACAGTCAAAAGCTGCCTGGACATGATCTTGGGCAGCTGTCTCTATGGAACCCTGTTTGACTGGGGGAGGTTGGACAGGATGAGGTCTCTGCAAACCTTATTCAAACTATGATTCTGTGATTCTAACTGAAAGGGAAGGGTGAAACTAACAGGAAGTTCAATATGTCAGATGATGATGGAAAAAATATATACCTCAATGTGATTTTTTGCCTTGAGTTGACAGTATAACCAAGAATCCATTTGATCTATTACAAATCCCAAAAGAAAACTCTAGTCTTTGAAGCAACAGTTTATTTACACCTTAGACAAGAAGATGAAACTACTTTTGAGTTTCCTCAAATTTAATATTGCCAGCCATAATTAGGTTCATAGATTCAATTTTGATCACAATGATCCCAAGATTTATGAGAAACACTACCAAATTGTTTTGATGGGTACAAAATTGCTTTCAAGATGGCTGTACATGGGGCAAGTAGGGGCATGGTGATATTTCAGTGCTGGCTGACTAATTGACCCATGTAAATACAGTACTTGTATCCTAATATTTTTGTCTTCATCCCATGTTTTTCCTGCAGTCTTAACTGAAATTACTCCTGATTAAAGCATTTTGATCCTCTTACAGTAATATGGTCAGTTTTTCAAAGGTAGGGAGGGTGCTTTTATTTTCAGTATCTTTGACTGGCTTTATTTTCAACTTTGGCCAGTGGAAGAGGAAGTTATAGCCTGCTCTGGACAATGGAACAAAACTCAGTGGATTTTCACTTGGTAAGAATTTTACTTAAGAAGTATAAAGGTAACTGCTTAATATCATTAAGCAGTTATATTAATATAATTATTTTGTTATTACATGCAACTGTTTTAAAAAGGTGCTCTCTTCTCCATATGACTATTTCTTGGTACACGAAACACCACCACTTCCTTTCACCCTGCAACATGTGTTGTGGAGATAAAAAGGGTACACTATAGCAAGCACAATGATTTAAATACAAAATAGAACAGCATATAGCAAATATGTAGCTCAGATAGCCTGAGCATACAATAGCCACCATGAAAAATCTGTTTACTAATGGCCTGCATTTGCTTACACCCCTTCCAGACCTAAACCTGCTCATACCAAGTCAGCCCATAAAACAGACGAGCACATGCATTTATCCATGAAGTGCATACATGAAATGCATACATGAAGTTTTAGGCAGAGCAAAAACTGCATCTGCTACAATAACTATTGAGTACAATGCAATATTAGACTCTAGTTTAGGTTCTTTTGTTGAGGTATTTACTATAATCACAAGCACAAATATAAAAATTTTATATTTATATTTATAAAAGGAAGTGGCGGAAGGAAGGAAGTGGCGGAAGGAAGGAAAGGAAGGAAGGGGCGGAAGGAAGGAAGGAAGGAAAGGAAGGAAGGAAGGAAGGAAGGAAGGAAGGAAGGAAGGAAGGAAGGAAGGAAGGAAGGAAGGAAAGAAGGAAAGAAGGAAAGAAGGAAAGAAGGAAAGAAAGAAGGAAAGAAAGAAGGAAAGAAAGAAGGAAAGAAAGAAGGAAAGAAAGAAGGAAAGAAAGAAGGAAAGAAAGAAGGAAAGAAAGAAAGAAAGAAAGAAAGAAAGAAAGAAAGAAAGAAAGAAAGAAAGAAAGAAAGAAAGAAAGAAAGAAAGAAAGAAAGAAAGAAAGAAAGAAAGAAAGAAAGAAAGAAAGAAAGAAAGAAAGAAAGAAATTAAAAGTATTTAGCATGCTCTTTTGTCCCATACCTGGAAATGTTCAGAGTCAGGCTGCATGGGGCTTTCAGCAAACTAGCCTGACAGAAGGTGTCCCTGCCCATGTGAGGAAATTTGGAACCAGATGATACTTAGGTCTCTTTCAATCCAAACCATGCTATGATAACATAGAATGGTATAAAAATATAATCCAAACCCTAAATATATGGTCATACTTAGTAAATAAGAATAATAATTTTTCACCTTAATTTAATCAGAATTTTAAATTAATAAAGGCAGCATTACAGAATTGCAGCTTGTTTATACATAGAGAGAGAGAGACATACACACACACACACACACACACACACACACACACACCCACCCACCCACCCACACACACATATATATATGTATATACACCTTCTTTGTGATACAGGCACAGAGGCGTCTAACCTGTGGCTGCTCAGTGAAGCATAACTTTAATCCCCACTTATTCCACTATCTCACATTACAAATGCAAGAAAAACAACGTGAGGTTTCCCGAGCTGATTATGTTCTTGGCCCTAGGAAATGCTGTCCGTGAGGACAACTGATTTTACTCGCACTAACAGTGTGTAAATTTGAGACTGGAGGCAGAAGGTAGCGCCAAAATGCTATTTCAAGAGTAACACAATCTCAGTAAGTGTAAAATGAAATTGTTGTAACTAAGTATCCAACATACAAATAGGGAGGGGCAGACAGCAATGGGGAACACAGAGATAGAGGGCGAGGGCGAGGATTCGATGTTTGGGAAGGGATGGGCATGTGGGCAAGAATGGGTTATTATTCGTTAAATAACACTGGACCCAGTACGAACCCCAGGAAACTAAACTGCCTGTTTCAGCTCCCCAACCATTGCACTGCATCTCTATCACTCCACAATTTTCACATGTAAACCTGAATAGTCTGTATTTTCTTGTAAAAAGAAATAAGGAGATATTTTAGTTCCTCACAAAGCAGAACTGCTTGCAAGAAAGAGGGAAAGCAGGAGCACAGGGCCAGGATAAGCTGGGAGAGAGCAGAGTGCCAGGGGAGATCAGCTCGATCTCAGTCCTCAGTCTCAGGAAGAGAATTGGTGGCAGGATTAAAGGGAGTAGCAGATGAGGTTTCCATTGCAGTATCACAGCTATTACAGTTTTAACGGCCTATATCAGAAAAGACAGCAGATGTCATTAGAGATTGGTCTCTATGGGCCAATCCGGGCATCCTGAGGATACCAGTGCTACGAAAGCAACCTGCAACCTTTTTCAACAGCTTTTCCAGTGACATAGTCCTGATCCAGTCCTGGTCACATGCCTACAGGTGCAGGCTGGCATCACACGTCATCCCTCATGGCATTCCACGGTGCTTTTGAACAGATTCCTTGCATGGAGCCAAAAGTGGTGCAATTACAGAAGCCAAAGCAATCTAACACAAAAGTTTCTCTATCAAAACTAAAAACTTTACTCAGATGACTAGGCTAACTTGCCCATGGATGTACAGTTACTACAGAGGTTCAAGAGAGGACAAAACACATTTCATGAGCCCAGAAGGAGACCAAAAATTCAAATACAGAGAATTGTGTCTCTAAGTTTATTTCAAGTGATCCTGTAATTTTTTTTAGTTAAGGTGTTTTTTGTTATTTTCTTGAGGGATTTAAGATATTGCCCTGAATACAAAAATATCATCATTACTGAAATGTGCATTAGTTATTTAAAATTTGTCTTTGAAATTTAAGAACAAAATCAAATGGGAACAGTTTTAGAGAGCCTTGTCTACACCTTTTTTTCTTTAAGGCACAAACAAAGGTGAAAGTGAGTTCAAACATTGTATCCAGAGGGGTAACTGGTGCATCCTCAGTGAGTCTTTATTGTTATTATCATGTGTTAATCATGAAATATCACTATGTGTTATTATCATTATTTCTTTTTATTTTGCAGAAATCTGAAATAAAAGCTGGGCAATGGCAAATTGATGAATAAGCAAAACAAAGTACCGTAAAGCACGTTAGAGGATATAAATTACACCCGAGGGAAACGCACAGACACGGCCCCGGCTCAGGTCTCGACTTTCGGAAATAAACACCCATGTGAGAAACCCAGGCGGGGACTCTCAAAGTTTCTCTGTATCTTGGAGAGTATTTCCTCCCAGTGAAGCGGGCTGAGAACCTCACTCCCGACACTCGGAAAAGCTCAGCAACATCGCAACTTTTATAACGACCCTTCCATCCTCCCTTCCAGGGAGCTGGAGAGACCAGCCAGGCTCACGGAGAGGTGCGCTGGGCAAACCCAGCAGCCGGCAGAGTCCCGCGGCCGCCCGCCGTGCGGGCAGGGGCTGCGGGCAGCCGCGGCAGCTACCTGCCGGCCGAGGAGGAGCCGACCGCGGCAGCGCTGCCCCAGTCCGGGCGCACCGCGGCAGCCACAGGTGCGGACCTCTCGCCGCCCCGGCGTGGCGCGGGAGCCGCGTCCCGGACAGGCGGGTGGGCGACCCGCGATTCCCCTTACCTGTGCGACGGCGAGGAGCCCCAGGGCGAGTGCGAGCGGCGAGGCGGCAGTGCCCCGGCGCTGCCCCGCGGCCATCCTGCTGCCGCCGCGCTCCGCCTGCCTCGGGCCGCCCCTGCGCGCCTCTGCGAGCGGCGCGGGGTGCGCGGCGCCTCCGGGCCCCGCAGGGCAGGGAGGTGCGCGGGGGCGCGGCCCCCCGCTGCCGGACGGCGGGGAGGGAGGCGGGGAGCCGCCCACGACGGTCCGCCCCCGCCCGCCACCGCCCCCGAGGGTCCTCCGGGCAGGGGTGCGGACCGAGGGCGGACGGTGCACACGGGGCCTTGGGGACGGGGCTCTTCGGAGAGGACGGAACGCACGGGCAGCCACAGGAGGTGTAGGCAGCGATGGGGAGCGCAGAGGTAGAGGGCGAGGGCGAGGATTCGATGTTTGGGAAGGGATGGGCGTGTGGGCAAGAACGAGGCACGCAGGCGGGCACAGAGCGTGCAGGCTGGAATGGACGTTCCAGGCTGAGGCAGATGGGGCTGGGGCACACAAGCAGGCATGGGGCATGCAGACGGGGATGGCATATGCAGGCCGGTATGGGCCATGCAGGCCTGGATGGTTAAAGCAGGAGCAGGGTATATTGGCAAGGTATATTGGCAAGGGTGGGACACTGTGGCAAGCACAAGGCAGGCAGGCATAGCCAGTCATGCGGGTGCAGGGTGTGCAGATCCAGGGACGGGCCCCCACCTGCCGTGGTGTACTGGCATACTTTCTTTGACACACTTGCCTGCTAAGCCTAAGAGAATTTCCAGGATAATAAGCTGAAATGCTGTAGTGCTTACTCGTGCTGCCCACATCTGCCTGGAGGTAAAGGCTACAGGTGCTTAGTCAGGAGAGCAAAGCCCCTCCATACAGCTAGCTCTCTCAGTTACTTTCAAGCCCTCACTTAAAGTTTTTGGCTAGTACCTGCTATTCCATCATCTGCTAACATGACAGTCAAAACACAAGCTGAGACAAACAAGAATCTGACTAAAATTGTGTTGGCTGCTTGTGAAAGGTTCATGGCAACTCTTGTAAGTCTCTTGCAAAGTCACAAGAAAATGTATTGTTACTGTGCTTATCCCTAAAGTTCCCACCATGAGCCTATCTGAATGCTCCCACTGCATTCTGGGCACATGTGTTTAGGTACTTGGATAATGCCTGGAAAATGTGCACCTCACTGATGAGCCAAATAAACCATATGGGAAGCAGCATGTGCCAGGACTTAAGAGTGCCACATTTCTCTCCATCTTTTATGCATTATGTCAGACACTGTTGACAAAGACTTTGCCCTGTGCAGAGAAGGCATGGTGGGTTTGTGGCTCAGATCTACATGGCAAATCATAACAGCTCTTTCACACTGAGATTTATAACCTCTTTCATTTGATAATTCTTTAAAACCTGTTAATTATACAACAAACAAACTCCACGGTAAAGATTTTAGAAATTCTCTTTCAAGTACAGCTATGTGAAGCATAGTTGCCTAAATTGAAAAGTGCTTGGTTATTCAAGTATATCAGGAATACTCTATGAATATGTATGACAGATGAACTTCTAGAATTTTGATTCTCTTTTTTACAAACATATGGTTAGAAAAATACATAAACATTGTGCATAAACATTCTTGGTTTTAGCAGCATGTAATTATAGAGGTTAAGGCTTCTGTATGTATAGTGTGGTCTAAAGTATATCATAAATGCCACATGATGTGAGAAACAAAACTTGGCTGAACAAAACATGTTTTTTTTCATGTTTTTGTCATGAACAAAATTCGTCATGAATTTGTCAGGAATTACATATTTCCAAATTTCATGTTGCAAATTATGCTTATCTTTTAAGAAATCAGAAGGACATTTCCGGGCATTTACAACAGCCTGAAGGGCCTGACGGTTCAAGGTAAAACCAAGCTATATGTTAATTGTCAAGAAATATTTTATTGACAATTGTTACTACTTACATTATGAATTGCATGTTTTTTGCATACAAAAGGGAGGATTTCTCTCTTCTCACACCAAATTTATAGCTACAACATTGGAACCGTACTGCTGTTGTCTAATAGCTCTGTAACAGTTGTGTGTACAACACCAGAGTTGTGAATTAATAAGTAGCGAGGGAAGAGAGAGATGTTTCTGAAAGTGTCTTCCTACTTAAATGGACTTGAAGATATTTAACAAATCTATGTTTAAACATAGGAAAAAATTAACAGTACTTACTGAAGTATGCTCCATACTCTTTTGTGAGACTCACAACAATATTGCTAGGTGCAATATAGCAAGTCCATACTATCATCAGCTCAGGGCTCTGAGAAGACTTAGGAGAATGTAAGATCTTTTAAGAACTTAGAAAATATCAAGATTTCATGTGTAGGGAGAGAATTACTCTCCTTGTTCAGAAAAGTGAAACATCAGTTTAACAACTTTGAAGACACTTTCAGCATTAGCCAGAAGATTGCATGCTTAGCAAGAATATGTTGTTCTCCACATTTAGAATGGAGGCAGGTTACATCTGTAGAAAATCTAACTTTTTTTCTCCCAGCAGCATTGCCTTAGTATGGTGGACAAGATAGGATTGCTTGCTCTATGTCTCTTTTCTATATAAACAGGTTGTTTCCTGCTGAAATAGCAATGAATTTTTAAACACAGACATGCAGCTCTAATTCAGGTAGAGCCTCTGAGCAGGCATAACACATGGTAAGTTAATGTTAAATTTAACATGTTGGGCTTTAGGCATTTTCCTCCATTGCTCTCAGAATTACACAACACGTTTGGCCAAAATTCACCTCTACAATAGTGATGTGCCATTGTTCTCAGTACTGTGCAAAATTAATTCCAGGGGTTCAAGTTTTGCATCAGCTCAGAAACTACAAAGGCAATGACATTTCCATTTAGACATTCAGTTCCCACTTACCTGCTTTCATAACGAGGGCTTGCATCAGTGAGGAGCAGCTTGTGTTGTAAGTACACAATCCTTTCCCAAATGTAGGAAGTTGTGATAATTTGATCCTGCTTAGACGGCTGAGGGATTATGAATGTGGGAGCCTTCAGGTGTCTCACAGGGTAGGTAGGTTCTTCATTCTTGTATGTCAGCTGCTGCTCAGTGTAGGCAGTGAAGGGCCCAGAGCTTTTCCAAGGAATATTGAAAACCTGAGTACAAGTCTGCCTTTCTTATCCTCTTCTGCTTGCAAATAACACAATGATTTTCAGCTTGTTTATTTTATTTTTTGTTAGTGTTTTATTCTATTTCACAGAATAGGTTAAGTATAGGTACAGAGTAGGTGAAGTGCATCATATGA
Organism: Haemorhous mexicanus; assembly: GCF_027477595.1. Lineage (NCBI taxonomy): Eukaryota > Metazoa > Chordata > Aves > Passeriformes > Fringillidae > Haemorhous > Haemorhous mexicanus. The sequence continues at coordinate 56,179,401 of NC_082381.1, forward strand.
CTATCTTCAGATTCCTCTTCTTCTGCATTTTTAAAGACATACTATTCAAAAAAAGTAATAAGCAGCAAACACTTCTATGATTTTTTTAATAATTAATATCTGGCATGACTTTGACTTGAACCTTTAAAGTTAAATAAATAATAATAACCAGCAGACAAAGTGTTTATGCAGAAAACAGCAATGTCTGAAAAATCAAATTTGTTAGTGAGCAAAAAAGTGTCATTTTTTAAAAGTTAGTAATTTTCCTTGGAACATGCAATTTTAATACTGTACTCCATCCCAGACAGTGAAGCTGAAGGGGATCCAATCTCTAGAACTATACCTTACTATAAATTACTAGAACAGTGAAGCAACCAGAAAAACTACAATCTCATGCCTGTGCTCCCCTCCCCTCTCCTTTGCCACTTTCTATTTCCTCTGACAAACAAAGCATTTTGTTGGCTAGTGCGTGTGCATCAATCAGATTTCACCTGTTGGCATCTGAGCAAGCAACCACCTTTTAACTATAGCTGCACTGCATCTTATTGTGATCTGTTTTTCAAGACATTGAGCCAGAAACAGCTGGTCCTTCCAGAAAGCGATGTTTCAAGGTCTTCAGAATCCATTTCAGAGTAACAAAATACAATGAATTAGTAAAAAAAAAAGTTGCAAAAATCCCAAGAATCAGCACAGTAAAAGGAAAAAGAAAAAAATTAACAGCATGCATATTTAAACATTTAAACTACTTTGTAGAAAAAAACCAACATCATACTCTGTATAGCAATGGAAACATATAAATGGGTTTATCTTTCTGCATTCAAAGTTTATTGGAAGCAGTTCAGAGATAGAAAAGCCACACTGAAACTAACTAATTGGATGAAGTGTTTAAGTGTTAGAACACTTAATCCTTTGATTTTGGTTTGTTCAAAACTCAGTATGTGACAGCATTGTTTTTTATTTCTCTTTTTATAAAAAATGTATCACAAAAAATTGTTAAAAACTTAAGCAATACAATGCAATTTCAGAATTTGGGGGGGGGGGTGGGAGGAGTGTGTGTTTTGAATACTTGCTTGTTTCATGGAAGAAAACCTGTTCTTTATATAAGAGCTCCCAGCAGAGACTGCATCTAAAACACTTAACATTCCAAAGTATAATAACACATATAAACTCTGATGGGTGAGGCTTTCTGGGTGAGGCTTAACTAGCCATACAAGACCTAGGATTAACCACAATATAAAGTTCCTGAAATTGTCATACAGTGTTTAAAGACCTTCCCAAAAAGAACTTACCATCTACTGTTCCCCAAGGATACGCAGTAGATAGTTAAAATGCAGAGATACAGTATTTGTGAAAGAGAAACACTGATACAGAAATTGTTTCAGTTTTCCTTAACACCTCATCTATAGCTTAGAAGTCTCTGTACTGAATCTGTCATCCTTAGTGACTTTTCAAGTTCTGGAGGAAGAGTCAGGTGGTAGCAAAACTCTGTCACCTCCTTCCACTTCCACAAGTCTTTTCAAGAAATTTAACTGCGCAAAAAAGCAGCTGGGAGCAGAGCACAGACATTAGCATTTGCATATGCACTGTAAGGAGCAGCAGAAACAGATATTCACCTTCTTGCTCACCCATAAATGACATTTGTGATGCAAACTTCAGTATTTTAGCACAGTGTATTTATCCTCTACTGAAAGATGGAGGGGTAATACTTTGTTCATACAGGAGCTGTTAGGCAGTTATGCATTCCAGTCCCACAAGCCATTTCCAGTTGCAGTAGAATGGCACTTTCTGACATGGCTGAAGTATTTGTTTGCATATTCTGGGGATTTTTCCCCCTGGCATTAAGATGTCATACTATCACAGAACCAAGGCTTTTTTTATTGCTTGTACATTTGTGTACTCATGCATACCCGAAAAACTCTTTCCTGAGGTCTGGTATTTATTCCAAAGCAAATAATGGTGATTTCTACATTCTGTCATAGTGTTTTGGCAATACAGCTTTTGGAGTTTATTAAAGAGAACTGCATCCACCTCTAGGAAGGGCATGGTCCTGCTGGAGTGAGTCCAGGGGAGGCCACAAAGATGATAGGCGGCTTGAGCACCTCTCCTATGAAGACAGGCTGAAAGAGCTGAGGTTGTTCAGCCTGGAGAAGAGAAGGCTCCACAGACACTGTATAGCAGCCTTCCTGTACCTAAAGGGGGTCTTCAAGAGGGCTGGAGAGGGACTTTTGACAGGGCCGTATGGTGACAGAACAAGGGATAATAGTAGGTTTAGACTATATGTTAGGAAGAAACTCTTTACTGCGAGGGTGATGACATACAGGAACAGGCTGCCTAGAGAAGCTGGGGATAACTCATCCTTGGAAGTGTCCAAAACCAGGTTGAATAGAGCTTTAAGCGACTTGATCTAGAGCAAAATCCAGACTTTTGTGCTATACAATATTACAGACAGATTTATAATAATACACAGTAAAAATGCATGAAGTAAATATCCAAACCCTTTGAATTTCAGAGGCTTGATAAATGAAGAAAATACCCCATAATAAACTTCATACAATTGTTTAATTAGCACTGTTCATATATTGGTAAATGACCATCTGATTATCTCTCCAAAGCACTGTGTTACTATACTTTTAGTACAGTGTCAATTACTTTACTTGAATTCACACCTAAGCCTTTTCGCCTATATCACTTCAGAGACTTAACTCTCCACACTAAAAACACTCCTGAGCTAATGTCATTCAGTGCTTTGTACAAGGCACCAAACATACCATAGTTGATTAGTTAATTAATAATTTGACTTGACAACCTGTCACTGATTCTGTGAAGAATGAGCTCTGAACGAGGCATCTGGTCAAGTTTGGCCACAAAGCAAATCTACCTCCCTTTCTAATGACCTATACTCATCTACCTTATGTTTTGTTACATGAGTAAGTAATTAAAATGTGAAATAATTTTAAAAATAAAGTTTAAAAACTCTCCTTCCTTAGCTTTTAGGAAAACCATTTATTTGGTGTTGCATTCTTCTTCCCAAGGCTCCTTCCACTTAGGAAGGGTGAGCAAATATCAGCCAGAGGCCAGTTGAACATAGTGTTACTGCTGTTACATCAGCTTCTGTAAAACACTGACATAGATGAGGAAAGAACAGCCAGCAATTGATAGAACTTAATAGAAATGTGTTTCAGATGGAAAATAAATAAGGAAAATGACAAATGTTGACAAGTTAATCCTATGGTCCTTGAAGCCTACTGATAATAGGCTTGTAGTGCTAATTTCTACATAATTTCTGTAGATCTGCAGTCTTCTAAATGATCATTTCTGAAGTCAGAAAGGTTCAGTCCTACTGTTGGAGAAGTAATTGGGCCTGACAAGAAAGCTATCAATACCTTATTATCTGAAATGTAAAAAGTTATGCCCAAATGTGAAGAGTCCTAGATTGTGCTGATTTTTCTGTGTATATCCATGTAAATCTCTTCCTTCATGTAATTCCGTTTTACCACAGCATTCAACTCATTATAAACCCCGGACAACATTTTTATTTAAAGACATTAATTCATTTTGTTTATACTCAGGGAACATGTCTATAGCTCCACATCACTAAGAATTTTCATTTTCACCTTCTCTTACAAAATTTTCAAAGCAGAACTCTTTTGGGATGAAAAAAATAAACAGTTTGAAATTTTGAATATGAACATGTTACAGCCACGAGATATCACTCAGGCAAAAAGATGATTAGGAGGCAAAGCAAGCTGGACATTGCCCTAGCACTCGTGGCCACAGTCTGCCCAACACTGACAGACAGACCACCAGCCAAGCAGGCTGCTGAGCTCATCTAGTACAACAGCTCTTGCATGAACAGTTCAAAACAAGGAGCAGGAACAATGAGCTTAGCTGCAGCCTTTCCAGTGTTCCCATAGATTTGTACAGCAGGAGCTCGGGGGACCATCTCCAGCCCTGGAGAAAGAGTACAGTAGATCAGACTTCCTCCTCGTCCTCCTTTTCTGAAATCAAGTGGAGCATACTCATCCACAGCTGCTCAACAGTTGCCACTGATTTCAGCACTCCTCAGTCTGCCCCGTAACTCGGCAGGGACTCCCCCTGGCACCAAGAGCTGCTCTCCAGGCTGCAGAGCTCGCTGCTCTCATGAATGCTGCAGAAGGAGACTGCAAGCTGCATGCCTGAAGGCTTCCCCAGCCTTCCCACTCTCTTGACTGGGTACAGGGCATGGGAGAAAAACGTCTCCAGAACAAATGTTCCCTTTAAGGCTCATGTTTTACAAACTATGCTCTGACCTGACAAACATTTCTAGGCACTTCGGTTACACACTATTTTGAATGTTGTCTTTTGTCTTATAATTTCTCAAGGTATTTTTGATGTTATGCAAAGAGACACATCACCAATTACTCCAAAATTGCTCTGCAGATGATTTTTGTTCATCCAGATGTAACAAAAAGGAGAGGAAAAGAGAAAGGTAGAACATGAGAAATATACACTCCACACTAACTTTTGACTACTACATATCATCAAATTATTTTATTAAAAAACACGAAGAGCTATGAGAAGTCATATCTGATTACAGATGTATTATCTTGTATTAATGTTTAAATAGTTTGCATATTTTAATAAAATCCTTTAAGCTTTGCATACTCACTGCATCCAAAATATGTCAAAAATTAAACAAGAGTGGAGAAGGAAAAGGGAAGGAAAAGGGAAGGGAAAGGGAAGGGAAGGGAAGGGGAAGGGGAAGGTGAAGGAGAAGGAAAAGGAGGAGGAAAAGGAGAAGGAAAAGGAGAAGGAAAAGGAAAAGGAGAAGGAAAAGGAGAAGGAAAAGGAAAAGGAGAAGGAAAAGGAAAAGGAAAAGAAAGGAAGGAAGGGGAAAAAAGGAAAAGAGGAAAAGAGGAAAAGAAAAGGAAAAGGAAAAGGAAAAGGAAGGGGAAAAGAGGTTTTGGTAAATATATCCTGGTTACCTTGTCGCAAATCACAGCTGAGTAGACACTCAAATCTTGTCTCCAGTAAGTCCCAGATTTTAGTGATTTACCTTCAATTTTAGTGGACCTGGACTTAGGTGCTAGAATCTACTTTATTCTTTGTCAAAATAAAAACCCAAATCACAAGGTTAGGGGAGCAGGTGGCTTTGAATCTGCACTTTGCAGATTCTATCAATTTTTCCTACTTTCAATTAAAAAGAGAGGAAGAATAATTGCCTATAAAAGTCTTCATACATGACTAAGATGGTTGTTGCCAGTTTTCAGAGCTCTATTTTGAGTGCTTTTGGGCCTAATAGGATTCACACTAAAAAACCTGTCTCCACCACTGTTTTAGAGTCTCAGCAAAAATGCCAATGTACAATTACACTAAGCAGCAGTAGTGTATTCCTCTCTCATTTCCTTCCAGGCCAAGATGAAGATGCATTTTGGGACACAATGGGATCACCTACTCTTGATATGCAGTTTGTGATACAGTGCATTCCACAAACATCTGAACAGCATCTAAAAAGCCATTTGTCAGTGCATAGGTCTAATTTGTGCCAGCTACTTTGCCAACTGAAAAAAAAAATTCTGGGAGGAACAACAGTGTAAATAACAGTCAAATAAAAAAATGTTATCACTTTCACTGAACTAAATGATCAAAGATCTGACACTGCCCAAAATCAAATTCTAAACATGGAAATCCCTCATTTTGTTATACCAAATTTTTGTTTCATGATCTCTATGTACATTTTGAATACTCTTTTATAGAAGAATAAAACTGTCTTAAAGTCTGTTGAAAATTTCAAGTAGTAAAAAAGGAAAATTGTTATATTTTGTAGAAACATAATAATTTCAATACATCATCTTCCTTTGAAATAGTATCTGCATAGCTATCTGCTCTTTTTTCATGTCTGTCTGGAGAATAGAAGCAGTGCGACAGGTCCTGGTGTGTTCAAGGAAATTTTTAATTAGTTGTGTACCAGAGACTAGAGAAGAGTCATCATCCTTGCATTTTACATGAGATTCATTCTTTCAGGTAATAACAGAAAGGTGAAAGCTATATACTATAATGTGGATTCCTATGTAAGAGGTTTCTGTTGGTTTTGTTTTGTTTTAGTATTACAGCAGCGAATTGTTTTCTAATTTGAACTGCATGGATACTGCCAGTAATCAGTTTTACATAAGAAACACCTTCACATAAGAAATAACCACATTTGTAAATTATCTCTTTGCATTTAGAAAACATCCATGGACTTCCAGAATGCCCACATTAGGCTTCCTTTGTGAAGCAAGGGTAAACATGAAGCTTATATATATGAAATAAGAACCCTTCCTCTTTTAAGCAGAAAATAAAAATCACACTTTTAATAAGTCTGTACACAGAGACCCGTACATACACCCCAATTAAAACTGGATGTCAAGAGATGTTACATATTAAATTTAAGGCATTTGAGGCAGTAAACTGCCTAAAACAATGAATGATTTGATCTCTTTTGCTTTCCTCTGTGCCAAGTGGTGTCACTGTGACCTACAACACTGCCATCTAACTGCAGCTACCTAACAAGAACAGGATCAATGAAAGTTGAACTGGAAAGCAAACTCTTTCTAAAGATAGACCAGGCCAATAGTTTTCAGTTTTTGGTTCACACGTATGGACAACAAAGCTTATTTACAAAATCTGCTAACTCTGCAATTTAAAACCATAGATAATTTCATAGATAATTTACCCCAGGGAATTTACATTTATTCATAAAAGTTAGCACATGCATAAAACAAGTGTTTCACACTTCACTGCAATGGAAATATCACTAATTTTAAGTGAATTCCCACACTTTAAGTGGGGAGATGAGAACAGAGGCTGCGTGGAGGGTTAATATAAATAGATAAGGAGTCTTTGTGACTCTACTTGTTTGTGCAGCATTCCGCATTTTCCTAAGATAAGTTACGAATATTAAAAGTTATGCAAAAGGTGCATAACTTCTTCCTGAGCTAATCCCTTCAGGCTAAATCAAAATTAGTATTTAGACTGATTGAATCAAGAAAGACATGCTTAATTATATTGCCAAGCAATATTAACTTCAAAATACAGAAAAGGCCTACAGCCCATCAGTCTAAATAAAAACAATTTGAAAACCTCAGCTGTGTTGGGTTTTTGGGGGGCTTTATAAATTTTGGCTAATGTATTTGACAGAATTCATATTTTTACATGCATGGGAATAAATATAATTTTACATGTTTGGGCTGTATTGGGCATTCCATATTCACCCATATTCACTAGGAATTCCTAGGAATCACAGTTTTTTACAGAAATAAGAATTTATTTCCAGTAAAAAATGGGAAGAAAGGGAAAAATGCAGTCAATCCAGTTTATACCTGTTTTCCAGATACCACTGAAACAAAGCCCACAAGATTTCACAGCAATCGTCAGTTTTAGTTTATTTTCATTCAAAGGTAAGCTTGTGGGAGAGGAAGACAAAATATAAAGCATATATAGATACAGAGTGAGATGTATAGATATACAGACTTATAATAGCTAATTTTAAAATTTTTGGTCATTTACTGTCCCACAAATACATACAAATACTCCACTGCTTAATACCAGGAAGCTACACTGTTGTAACATATTACTCTGACTTCAGACTCTACTTCTGAAACATCAGAAGACCATGTCTGAATCTTTCCAGTATGGAATATATTAACAATTCAAAATAGGTCTTTTTTCAGACATTAGGGGATAGTTTTAAGAGAATAGCATCTATTATAGCAAAAATGTTGAATATGAACCATTTTGCTTTGTTAGTTAGTCTTAGAAGAGATTAAGCAGTGGCAGTGGGCTGTTCCAGGGATTCTGGTGCATGTGGATCAGGTTTGGTTGAAGAACTGTGTGGCTGCAGGCCTAAGCAAGTCAGTTCTAATTAATTTTTAAAAATCACTTTTAAACCACTTTATATTTCAACCAGGATGTTCAATTTCCAAAGTATAAGTATGTTTTCCTACATCAGTAATTCTTCTGTAATGAGTAGTAAAGGGGGACTGGAACTACCTTCATTTAAAGCATACCTAAGACTTTTTCAATTTCACTTTTCATGTGTATTGGTCTAATATAGAGGAATGTCAGTGCCTATTCCTCTTCCTCTTCCTCTTCCTCTTCCTCTTCCTCTTCCTCTTCCTCTTCCTCTTCCTCTTCCTCTTCCTCTTCCTCTTCCTCTTCCTCTTCCTCTTCCTCTTCCTCTTCTTATTTCTATTCCTATTCCTATTCCTATTCCTATTCCTCTTCCTCTTCCTATTCCTTTTCCTTCATAGAAGGACACAATTGTGTTCCTCTCAGTCTCTGGAACCACAAACCACAGCACATTTGAGTGATACAGAGGACAAAAACTCAATCCAAATGAACATCCATGATACATACTGAACATCCAGATATTAATTTTATCTCCCCCTTATAGTGTCATTGATAGCAACCAGTCCGTAGAGGTCAGAATGAAGAATTAAAGTAATTGTCTAAATAGGTGTTTCCTACTAAAGTCTGCTATGTGTTACAGGCAAGCTTGAAGACATTTTATGAGCTCTATAACAAGAAACCTGTTCTTCTTACAAGAAGATCTGCATGGGATTTTCTCTTATATATAGGGAATTTACCTCATATTCTCTGAGATTATAAATTCACATACACTAAACAGTCTGAATGAAGAAAAGCAGATTTTGTTGTTTGATTTTTCTAATAAATAGTGAACATTTTCATGTCTAACTTTGAGACCAGAGAATGTACCTTTTTTGGGGCAGTAAGTGGCATTTCCTCACTGCCTAGAAAAAAGATTCACCATGAGGAGATTTTTAACATAGATATAATTATAGAGTATCCTACAAGAATTTTTGAATAACCATCTATTTTTACTGTATTTTAAAGTGTGCTGAATAGTACCCTTTTCCTGAAGTCTATTTTATGAGTAAGTGCCACATTATAGATAAAAAATTCAGACAAAATTGGGGTAGCGCAAAGGTTATGATTGTACTGAAAATATTACTCATTCCAACTATTCTTTCCAAGCTAAATGGGTTTTCAATTTTGATGGGATGAAAACTACAGCAAACCAGAACAAACCACTTAGTTTATATAAAACAGTTGTAACAAAAGTGACACAGATGATAATGCATCCTGTTCAGGGCTCGGATGTGCTTCTGGTGAACTCTGTAGTACTGCTTTTTGTGTTGTATCTCTTGTAAGACAAAACAAGGTCTAAAGCACCTCAAGTTAAAAAAAAAACAACTCAACTCATGAAATAGACTCCTACATTTTCTTGTTCACAAAACCTTCATATTTTGAAAAAGCTTGTAAATGCAGATGTTCATCACAGAAGATGACTCTCCACTGCTCCAAAGATTATAAGACTCTTTGTTGAATTTCAATGAACTTTTCAGACAATGGGGGCTGACCGGATGGGTTTCCTCTTTTGCTAAAGAAATTTTTTTTTTTATTGTAATCATCGTTTTCATCATTTTACTTCTGTTTCCCTGTTTAGTTGAGTGTCTGCAGAAGTCCACTGGGGAAGTCTTCACAGTAAGAAAAAACAGGGCAGCTGTGGAATCCTCAGGATCTTTTCCCCTCAGGGGATTCCCCAGAGCCCTCCTCTGGATAGACTTGTCATTGAGTTTCCCCACCTGGACAGAAAAGACTTCCCCATGGAGTCTTGCACAACACTGATCCACCCCAGGATCAGTAAACACTGCTCCTCCCCCAATATGTCCCAACTTGCCCTGGTTTCTCCTTTCCCTGTTTCCTCATTGGTTGTGGTACCCCTGATGGCCAGCCCCGCCTTCCCTTTGTACTGCCCCCATATCTTCCCCTACTTAAGCCTTGTGCAGAGCACACGTTCTGCCTTTTGTTCCTGGTTCCCCTTTGGCTTGTTGGATACAATAAACCTGGGCTGGAAATTATCATACAAAAGGCCCTTCTGCCTCTCTTCACTGAGCTAGAAGCGCTGAATGTGGTGTGGGGACCAGACTTCTCTGCCTGAATGTCTACCCAAGCTGCTTTTCCATAGGAGATGCTTCTTGGGAAATAGGAAGCAGCATCCACCATCTAAATCCCCCCGCTGCTACAACCAACCACAATCATCATAGTTATTGGATGCTATTATGAGTGGCTTGCTAGAAAGTTAAATTTATGAAAGAATGAGGAAGGTGATAACCTATAAGTAACAAAGACCTTTATAGATATTGATAATTTGGGATATCCTAATACTTCTTTGACATAAAAGTTGTCTGTCATTCAGGGTAAGCAGTCTTCCCAGGTATTCAACATAATCTTTATTCTTAAACTGCATGTTCTTTAAGATCTATCAAACTTATCTGGATCAAGTTTTTGCCCAGTATTTGCATTTCTATACGTAGTTGCCTTAATGCTGATTATGTATTAATTCTCTTTGGACAGATGTTGGTTTTCGTTCTGCCTAGTGATGGAAGAGCACTCAATAAATGCATATAAACCATGGAATAAGGTTTCTAGATCCACATAAATACTGTGGTCTCTTTCCAAGTGCTGCCCAGAGCAGCTTGTGTATCAGCCCTCTGCTTGCCTTCATTTCTCTTACAAAAAAGCCTGCACAGGCAGGCAAAGACAGGCTGTTTTGTGGTTCCAGAAACTCAGAGGAACACAATTGTGTCCTTCTATGAAGGAAAAGGAATAGGAAAAGGAATAGGAATAGGAATAGGAACTGATATTCCTCTATATTAAAACAATATACACAAACAGTGAAATCGAAAAATCATAACTGTATACTTTTTTTGTTGTTCTTTTTGTTTGGTTTGCCTTGTTTTTTCTTCTTTTTGTAATCCATCAAAAAAGAGGTGATATTATACAGTGTTTGGGGGAACAAAAACCAAACAAACTTGCTTCAGTTTGAAGTGTAAATTCTAAACTACTTATTTTGAGATTTGGATTCAGGCCTACTAGTTTCAGGAGTAATAACAGTGCACTGAAAGAAAACACTCCTGAATCGGTGCCTCAATGCTTTTCATTTTCTGTTGTACTGTCCCCTCACCCAGAGACTTTCTAAACAACTCTGAATTACTCTCTCTATCAGAGGCTCCAAAGAGGAGATGTATGCACAAGGCTGCCTTCTCTGAGGCATTGTGTAGGAAATATGCTGACTTCTTACAGAAACGAGGAAGAGGCAGAGATAAAGAAGGGGAGAGAGTGAGGGAGGGAGGGAGGGAGGGAGGAAGTGGCAGAAGGAAGTGGTGGAAGTGGCGGAAGGGAGGGAGGGAGGGAGGGAGGGAGGAAGGAAGAAATCTCCTACAAACAGCAAAACAGAAGGTACAGAAGTGTCTGCTAAGATTGTCATGGCTGGTGCTGCAGACTGTTTTAAAAGCATGCAGTAAAGAGCATCCTTACCTATTAGTGAAAAGAAAAACCCACTTACACATTACAAGTGTGTGTGGACTATTTAGGAGCCTCACAGAGGAAAAAGGAATACCAAAGCAAAACTTCTAAATTGAAAGCAAATTGCTTTAAGAGAATATTTTGAGCACTAGCTGCAGAACTGCTTGCACACTTTGCTTCTGTATGAAATTTCAGACAATATTTGACAGTGAAATGTGACCATCTGCCAGACTGTGAAGTAGTTGACAACCTCAGCTATAGCTATTTCCCATTTACTTAGTATTATAAACATATCAAAAGATTTCAACTATTTCCTGTGCTTCATGGTATGGCCTCCCACACCCGAACTACTTTACATCATCTTGCTAGAATGTCCTATGGGGAATATTCAGTATTCAATGAGGAACAGTTTTATTTAAGCACAACTGCATGGGGCTTTTTAGGAAGTGTCTCCCTGCTTTCATTTGGCTTTCAGATGTTTTTTAAAGTGCTGTGCTTTGTTCCTCACCCCTTTACAATCTGATTTTCAAAAGTACAGAAAAACCTGCTGCTCTTATTTTAAGTGGCTTGGCTAGCCTACCATCTCTGATAATCAAATCATTAGTTCATCATTGCTTCAATGCTGCTGCTTTTTGTAAAAAAACAAAACAAAAAAAATCAACAAGTTGAGAAACAAGATTGCCATGTAAAATGCTTGCGGTATTTGGTAAAATAGATTCTCCATATGTTAAAAGTAGTTTGGTGCCTTAACACTTCAGAATCAGAAAACATGAGCAATGTATGTGTTCAAACACTGCTGAAAGAGCTAAACCCCAAATGCAGAATGTAAAATCATCACATTTAAACAGATTTCATATTAAACTTTGAGGTTAAAAAAGGCAGCCATAAGAACTATAGCAGGGTATATAAAACCTTAATACATGAACAAAATCAAATTGACTTTAACAAAAGTGAAGCATCCTTAGATCCAAAATTTCATTCACATATGCCTGGGTAGTAAAAAAATAGTATAAAAAAATTTGAAAGGAACTTCTGAGAAATAGAGCTGTAAGGCTTTTTATAATTTGTTTTAACTCTAATATAATATATGAGGGTTGTTAGTTTTTATTTCCTCCCAGACTAATTCAGCAAGAACAAATAACTTATACATCATTATTCTACCAATCTGTATTCCAAATGAATAAAAAAGAAAATTTATTTTAAATTTTTTTTAATACCATTGTTGAATGTACCAGTTTCCCTATTCCTCTTAAAATAGCTATTTGGCATATTTTTAGAAAATATTTCACTCTAAACTGTAACAGTATTTATGGTTTCCCTTTTTAAAAAAAATTCAGAAAGTTCTTTCTTATCTCTGTGTTGCCCACATGGTGAAAACTACAAATCCTCTTTGAAAATAACCCAAAAGTTAGACAAAAGGTGGGTCAAGGATACAGAGCCACTCTCAGCACATCATAGATATTTTACCCCTCCTTTCCTTTGCCTGTTATATCCTGGGATGTAAAGAAAAGAAAGATTTTTCCATTCTCCTCTGAAGGCTTGACTCCTAATGCTGCATTCCCCCTGATCCCAGGAATGGAACAGCAGTATCTATGTTTTCTGTTAGAGGGTGCAGTGCATACCAGGTGAGCGACCTACAATGTCTCAGGGATTTGAGCTGTTGGCTCTGGAGCATTGTGAATCCACAGGGATTGTGGTTATTGTTGATCTGCAAAGCATAGGAGCATGTGGCAATAGCCTTGTGCGTCCCCTCTCTGGCACTACTGCATGGCTTGCAACCTTGCCCAAAGTGAATTTTCTTCTTTCCATTTCCTCATCCTTAACAGCGCTATGCTATCAGAAGTATTGTTTTTTGTTAGACAGAAACCACCACCACGGTGGTCACAATAACTTCATTTGTTAGTGGGAGGAGGGGAGGGGGGAGGAACAGGCGAGAAAGTGAGAGGAGAGACCTGCATGCTCGATGTTGAAGAAAAGCCTGTTTGTGCTCAATACATTGAAGAAATTGTTCACGAACAGTTCATCCATGTGAAAAACACAACCCCTTCATGGCTGCCAAATTCAGTAAGGCCTAGTATAATCAGTTATGTAAGTGCAAATCCTAAAACTTCAAGCTGCCTGGAGGCAGTTTCAACTTCTGCGCCCCATTTTTTTTCTAAGGCTGTAGAACAGTTGAGAGATGTTGTTTGCGTGTTTGTGTCAAACCCTTCCATTCTTTTCTGCTTGTTTTCAACTCAAAAAAAGAGAAAAAAAAAGGTGAGTATATATAGATATATGTGTGTCTGGCACGTTCCACAAAGTCAACACCTAATTCAAGGAGCTGGGATACAAGCACCATACAGTGTAAAGGGACCTGACAGTACCAGAACAGTTACAGGAAAATTATGTGTTTTCATACGTTTTATGGCACCTGTAGTTAAACATGGTGTGTTTAACATGTTCTCATACTGCACCAGGATTGGCTGATGGCCATTTCTTGACACCATCATACCCACATGTTCTCAGGCAACCCTGTGATTGCCTGCCTCTGTCCTTTGGGCCATGAAGAGTTCAGATAAAAAAATACATCATTTATATCCAGCATATACTTATCTAGAGATACTTATATATTAATGAGCCAAGAGGCTTTTGTGCCCTCATTCAGTCCAGCAGGATGGGCACACAGGGCAACGGGGCAGACTGGGGTTTTGATCAGTGCTACAAGACACAGGCAAGGCTGTTTGCAAAAGTGGAAATCCAGAGCAAAATGCCAACTTCAGAAGAACACGCAGGAGGAGGCAATAACAAAAAGACATAAAGTGATCCAAAAGAAGACCAGGTGGACCAGAAAAAATGGCCAATAGGCCCATGAACCATAAACTGGATTTCAAGGTCAGTGACACACAGAAAGGATGGTGGTGGCAGAAAGCTCTCTTTCCCTTTAGTTGTGATGAATCTTCCAGCTACCTGTAACACAATTATGGGCTGGGAGTTACTTCTTCATCTAAGGATATGTTTCTTCATGTCCCTAGTTTGATGTTGCAAATAACGTGAAGGGCTGAGCATGCTGTCTGAAGACCCCAGTTCCCATGCTCTCAGAGAACATCAGCAGGATGTTGCTGATAAAGGGGTGGCCAAGCCAGTTTGTGGGGGCTGGAGAAATAGATAGTAACAAAGGATTTAGCATGCAAAAACCATGATTATTTATTGTGAAGTACAAAGCAGCAGTAAGAAGTTAGGTATTGACAAAAGGAAGCATGTTGGGCTGTGGCTCTAGACAGTTCAGAACCTCAGAGCTGGACACAAAGTGGAACAATTCAGACTTGTTACTTTAGGTCCAAAATCTGTACTTGAAGGTTATGAAACATTCATTCGTTGTTGAACCTGCTAGTAGTGCTCAACTCCATCTTGAAGCTGTCAGCATGAGTTACTCTTTATTTCTCCCACTATTTATTTACACAATGAATGCAACAGAATGTTTTAGGTTAGATGAGTACTCTCCTGCAAAGTGAAGGCTTTGATCAAGCTTTCTTTCCGGCTGTCATTATTGTGGAAAAAATATATGGCAGCATTTTCAGAATTCTGCAACCTATCCCATAATGCAAAATTATTGACTAAAAACCTGGAATATTTAATTGCTCTAAGCAACAGTGACAATAATCTCTTCTTTACTGCAAGTATTGCAGCAAATTCATTCAGCTGTTTATGGACATAAAAATTTTAGGGCTATATTTTACTAGCACATAATGTCAAAGGTTGTGATGGCTGCTTCATTTGTTAGTCAGCTTCTAAATGAAAAATGCATATGCAATTAATCACCCAAGGTGGCAAACTTGTATGCTCAAAATTCTGGGTATAAATTTCATACACCCTTTAATTTTTTTACCTGTGAAGCTAAGTAGCCTTCCCCAGTCTATAAGGAAATCTATTATTTCCCCCATTTTTCCCCAACACTGCTGAAAATCGAACTTATGTAGGCCCTCTTCCACCACTGGATTATTATGGAGGGAGCAGCATGATACTTGAAAAAAAAACAACCACTCAACAGTTCTAGGCACAGCACTATTTTAATCAATAGGGATTTTGACTTGCAAAATAAACAGTTATTATTGCAAAAAAGATGTAAAAACATTTGGAGATGCCTGTACATAATGCAAAAGTGAGAACACAGTGATGACCCATTGCAGATTCTGAAAAAAAAGACAGTGAAAAGGTGAAAGTTTATTGCTGCACAGGACTCCAACACTACACTGACCTCTATTTGCAAATCTATGTACCCGTTTATGTTCCTTAAAGATAGCACAGTTACACTCCCCCCTCCAGACGACTATAAACAGAGGAAAAATAAGAGGCATTCAACCCTTTTCATTGGCCACTTATGTATGTGGCGAAAAAGAAAAAAAAGAAAGTTAAATCTGTCACCCGTTACAATATAGTGAATGTAAAGAAGGATCCTACTCTTTCAGATGTCCATCCAGTCCTACAGTGACTACTACTTTTTAATTTAATGGATATTTATCCATGTCTGCATTGAATGTTACCATGAAAAGAACTGGGATGCTCTGTCAGGGGCCAGCTTTGGATATGTGTATTACATAACATAATGAAAGATGGACTACCTGAAAACGGTACATTTTAACATCACATCCAAATTGTTCATGAGAAGTTCACTGAAAAAAGTCAGATGTAGAAAACTTTCAGACAAACTGTTCACACTACTGGACCCAGAAAACTGATTTTTGGTGGCAGGAAAAAAATCTGTTTTTATTACAAACCAGACACTGACAGAAAAATATATCAGTAAGATTTTGGTTGCCTCTACTTCTTCACCAGCAAACAAAACATTATCCTCCAGAACACCCTGGAGTTATTTTTTGACACCCTGACTGGCTGCTTTAGCATGTTCAAAGTAAAAGTCTACCCACCCCATGGGCTCTTTCTCCCTGTGCTTCCCATTAAGGTAAAAGGCAAGCTACTGTTTCCCTTATGACATGCTCGAGCAGAAAGCTGACACACCCTCTGCATCCACAGCAATGAAGAAGGAGCTTTCTTCAGAGACTTCTTCAATTCCAAGGAATACCAGGTGGTATTCCTTGGAATTGAAGAAGTCTCTGAAGAAAGGCTGTAAAATTTATGGGTTTTGACATTTTCATCAGTGGGTAGAAGTCTTCCCAGAGATTATTTAAAACTACACTTCCACCAGTAGTAGGAAGCTTCAGGCTGGGCCGCTTGATAAACAGATGATGACAAAAAGGCTAATTTGTCGCAGATTAAAGGCAGAAAGAAGATGTGTCCTGAGCATTTTAAGAAAAATTCTACCAAATGCCAAGTTTCAAAACCATTTTAAAATTTTCCACAGAAAAAAATGAGAAAGACATCCAACCCAACCAACACTACCATTGAAAGAAAATCAGATTACTTGTAGGGGTATCTCCTCTCTGGCTTGCCATGTGTCCCAATGTGAATTTTACCAATGAGGATATGGACACTGCCAAAGGATGTGGGATTCCGAAGTGCAGCACTAACATTTTCACAGTGTGCTTCCTCATGGCAGCAGGCCTCCAACTTTACAATGTCTTACACGCCCTGCAATACTGCTGCCTTTATCATGGCACAGATTCTGTGACACTTGAGAGTAGTCACCTGGGGCACTGGATGCAGCTACTCAGAGAGTATTTATTTGTCTCTAGATGAGGACATGATGAAATTTGTGTCATCAGATTCCAAATTCAATGGCTACTTGCAGTCTGGAGACAACTCTTCTTTAAAGGTTAATGATATCAGTCTAACTGCAACAAACAGCGAAAATATAAACTTTGGGCACTGAGGTGTCTCATGGTGGACTGCATTATAAATGCAGTCAGTGATGACCTTAAGAAGAGCGTGATAGTGCAGTGCTCTATCATCAGAAATGAGGAGAAGTGAGCAATAGAAACCAGAACCTTTCAGAACATGCAGAAGGTAGAAAGAGTGCTTAAAAATATTTTAAAAGCCTTCAGTTTTTGACCACGGACATGTGCTGTAAGAACCAGTTCTCTGTTTTTCCAGCATGGCCTAACGTCCCTGTGAAAATCCATTTTGTAAAATGTCTTTTGGATAACAAAAAATCACTGCCTCTCTCTAATGCCTGAGAATAACCTGTGGTCTGAATGTTGTTGGAACAACAGGCCAGAACTACTCTGTAAATATTCTTTTATGGAATTTTTCTGGCTCTCATGTGAAAGTCTCAGGGACAACCATTTATTTCCCTCTAATAAAGTAATAAGGTTGTGTTCGAAGATGAACTCTGCTTGTGAGAGCAGAAACTGATGAAGCTTTTAATAAGTATGCAAATCACAGGAATCCCAGTGTCCAGAAGGGCTTTTTTGCCAGGGTTAAAGTCGCTCTGAACAAAATATATGGTGGTATTTGAGAATCCCAGCAACTACTTCCAGGCTCCACCCCTAGGCCGATTTACCCTGCAAAGCCCTGTTCTTTTAAGTGTTTGAAGAATTTACATAGTTATCACATAAGTATCGGGTTGATAATTTAAATGTTTCTAGCCCAGAACCTTTCAGGCTAAGAAATGGTATTTTCCAGCTAGAGCAGCTAGTTCTTTATGCAGTGAAAATAAAAAAAGAGGTTGGTGTTCAGCTGTAAATAGAGAGAACCTGGACTGACATCTTGTGTTGCTATCAGTGCACACTTAGAAATAGGACGTCACAAGGTCTGTCCCTTCTAGACCTGTGAATCAATCCTACTTCTGGCAGTGGAAAGCAATATTCCACTCTACCTCTGATGACCTGATAGAGGCCATTTCCAACACTGAACAGAGTATGTTTGAAGATGAGCATTGCATTAACAGCCCAAGAGATACACACTCTGAAAAAGGTTTGCAGGTATGCCAAAATCCTGAGCAGCAAAACTGTGCCCTTCAACTCCGGTTGCAAGGCTTCTAATGGCAGCTGCCATTGAGTCTGTCTGCAGGGCACTTCTGCACTTTGCTGCTGGTGTTGGTGGCAAGATTTCTCTTAATTTCTTAAATGCAGGGGCCCTGCCCAGCCTGAAGGGGAACAGAAGGAAGAGTCAAGCCATTCTGATCCCAGATCTTGAGGTAAAAACGTACATAATGTGCTTGCAAAAATTTTGTGCTTCCTCTGCCCACATGATGCACTGAATCACACTCAGGTCTTTCACTCTGGGATTTCAAGCAGGGTTCTGATACGGTCCAAATGCCTATGGCTCTTATGAATAAATGGGGATCACAGTCCAGGAGGTTCATGCCATCCTTATTTTTATTTCTGACTAAATCTGATCAGATTTTTTTTATCCAATGACAACAACTTTGATTCTGGGCCTAAAAGTTCTCCACTGGAATTGCTAGTGAGTCTTGATAATTCTCTCAGGTTTTGAGAAGCAGTTAGCAGAGAAAATAAATTGTGAATTGCTGCTAGGCATGTGAAACTTGGAGGTCTGAAAGTGAGAGGTTAGATGATCTCCCAGGGTACATCTTAATACCACATTTGAGCCAATTATTTGCTGGAATGAAGCTGGTGGAGGCAGAGGGAAGTGAGAGGGGAGAGAGATTTAGTTGTTTAAACTAAGCACTGACAGATCAGGATCACGAAAGTGAAAATACAACAACAAAAAACCTCCACAAAAACCAAAACTTAAAATAACCCAAAAACCCCAAAACTCACAAAACAAAACCAAAAAGGTTTTTTAGCAATGTGCCTGCACTTAGAATGCTGGTTCTTTGGGCTGGTGCCCTTATCTGCATCAAACATATTTGTTAAAATATTAAAGATTTAGTTTAATACAAATTTTTTTTGCAGTACCAGGTTTGAAAAAAATCACACAGCTTAATGAGATACAACTATGACAAAGACTTCTATGAGAGTCAATAAACACTGCATACTGGGGGTTAAAGAAAGCATGCCACAGATTGCTTTTTCTTATTCAGGCCTTCATCATAGTAGGGGGGAAAAAATCCTAAACAGAACTAAACCAAAACCCCAAAACTCTTCTGGAAAGCCAAGTACTTTACTAGGCCTCTTGCTTCATGGGGATTAATGACCCCCATTCAAAACTGTGCTACATTCAGAGTGCAGGGAAGACTATATCCTTTGTTGGCATGAAAGGGTGGGTCTCCTTTGACTTCAGCAGAGTTTGGCTTATTTATGGAAGCAGAGAATTTGGCCCTGAAATTGTTAGTTGCATTATAAGTACCTTCCCCTGCCAGAGCAGGATTAGTCCCTCATTGAATGCGTTTTGCAGTCTAATGTTAAAAATGAAATGTTAAGCATTCCATGTGACAAGAGTTTTCCCTATGCCTCTCAGGATGTGAACTCATTAGGAACTTTTTCTGGTTGCCCAGCCTATGCTAATTTCTCTTTATTATCTTCTGACTCCAGTACAAGCAGCTCTACTCCATGGCACCACACAATGCAATTCTCCATCCTTTCTTTTGTGTAATTAAGATGTGTCAGGAAAAGTAAGGATTCTTTTTTCAAAGCACTAACATGCATGTGTGATTGTTATGGAAACTCTTGTTATTACAAGAGTTAAAAGTTAATTTAAGAAATAAGGAAAATGTCACCTTTGATCTTGTTTATGTGCTAGAAAGGATACAAAAAATTTTTACTGTGCAGATTGCCAGGAAAATGTACATGAAGAAGTACAACATGCCTCTGTCTCTACATGTAGGTGAATGGAGATTGCCAGATACACTAGAAACACACTTTAAGGAGGAACCATAAAGAAAGCAAATGAAGAACCTCCAACTTCTCTGGTGCTGGAAGTACACTCTGTACACTCCCTGACATTGTTGCTAAATGCCAGAGAGTGAGCCCTGCTTCTTGAGATGGATTAGGTGAACAGAGATCTGAAAAAAAGGCCAGCAATTCCTTGGCCTGCTATAAAACCACTTGTTTTGATTCCCCATGATTGTAAAGGTAACTTTGCTATATGATCTAATTTTGCTTTTCTTACATGTTTTAAATAGTAAGTAACCATCCAAGAATTACCTCAGAGATCAATAAGACTACTTATGAAATAAAGCAGTGTTGCCAGTAAAGATGGCACACAAAAGAGTCCTCGAGCCCTCCCTTTAAAATTCTTGCTGTTAGACAGCTTGGTAGGAGTTTAGCCAGTATACATACTTTCAGACCTTCTCAAGCTGCAGAAGCTGGAAGTCCTGCTCAGCTCCCAGTAAAATAATTTTATCAATTTTTCTATGAAAAATACACATCTTATGCTGTTCTTGTAAGTAAATATTTACACCTTTTCAGGTTACTGCAAGTAGTTCCTCCTAATATACCATGAAGCAGGTTAAACTGAGCAGAGGTTGAAGCCTAATATAAAGGCACAAAGGTCCCTATAAATTGGGAAATCAGAGCATTGTGATTTTGGCTGCAGAGTGCAACCGGACTTGAGAAGCTGAACTGCTGGAGCCCAAGTGCAATTCTGGTGCCAAACATTTGTCTGCACGCTGTTCCTGTGCAGCTCAGCTTTGACAACATCCCTGTGACTTAGAAGGCACTGCTCCTCCTTCCTTCACATACTGAAACTGTCCCCTGCTAATGAAGTCATACTGACTGAACACAGCACACTCCAAGCGAACACTGATCGCAGGGCACCGGAGACACGCAAAGAATGGCCCTGCCCTCCCCACCCCAGCACACAACATTTTACAGCCCAGGGCTTGTTAGCAGGGAGAACATGCACAAGTGTCACTTCTTCCAGCTCTCTGCTGAGAGGTACTCCCAGCCTTGCTGCCAGTCAGTCACCACCTGCAGCACAATGCTGCAGAATGGAAGTATGTTTGTGGGGCACAGAATTAATTTTCTCCTTATGTCTAGATAAAATTATCACAGAGCAAATTATTTTTGCCTACAGCCCCTCCTAGAAAGGTTTTGTTTGCATATTGAACAGCCTACAATATAGAGTCAGGAGAGCAGTCACTATTTTTAGCGCCAGTTACTTACTGTCGCAGGATACTTGTTTACTAAATTAGATAAATTGACCTAGAAGTCTTCATCCTTGCTTTTGGCCTCTGGGCTTAATTTCCTCAGAAAGGAAAACAAAGTCTTTTGAAGTTTATTCTGACATGATTAAGGTAGTTACTTCAGTGATATCATTAGTTTAAATCAAAAAGTATTACCCTTTCCATATTCATTTCCATGAACAGTTCAGAGAAGGTACAATAATTCAAGAACAATGTCACTTTTCAATTCATTGGAATGATTATCATATGTAAAGAAAGCAAAAAAGCAGTAACAATGGGGGAGTTGAGTCGACATGTCGGAGTAAAGCAATTCCAAAAGGAGGAACAAAAACTTCATCATAATAAATGTAAATGTTTGATCTACCAGTGTATTACAAACAGTGTGGTTTTCACCAGCTATACAGTCCTGGATTTGAAAACAACTTGTCTTGGATATTATAATCTAAATGACATTATTAACTGAGTATGAACATGACACCATTGTGATAGTGAGATTAAAACTTCTAAAATACTTTTACTCATGGTTTTAAATTTGCAGTGATTAACTTAGTGGGTCTTACAAGGAAGGAGCAAGGTTTTGAGAATTTCCAGCCCCTGAAATGATGCATTGGTTCACTTCAAGGCTGAATCCAAGACAGTGTCCAGCAGCAGAATCTCACAACGAATTTGTGCAAGACAGTCTCTCTACAGTATCATGCTTATCCCCTGTTTGTATTACATAAGAAAAAAAGAAACCCAGGATTAACGACATTTCAGTGTTTCAAACTCAATATAAAGCTTACTGTCTCAACAGATATGTAAGAAAAAAGATGAATATAAACATATAAGAATATATTAAAAAATAAAGACAAAGAACAAATGCTGGAATGACCTGAACAAGCAACACTCCCCACCAAACATCTGGACACTACAAATTCTGAGGAAGTTACTGCATCAGAATCCAGATTTTGCAGCTGTCTTATAATGAGCTGAACCAAAACTTTGGATCTGATCATATCCGAGTTTTAAAGATGTTTGGATTCAGGCCTTAGTTTGGAGCTCTGGCTGAGTTACAATGCATGCATGTTTCTGAGCAAATAAAATTATTGAGCCCTATAAAAACCAAAACATTGTGAAATATATGTTAAGAGGTGCTTCACCATATTAGGGAACTGGATCAACTAATTTTAAATCTTCTTATTTAAAACTTATTCACATATTCACTTAGATAAAAGTTTAACTGTGCATTCTCTAATAGTCACACAAAATATACACGCATTATGTATCTGTAAGTTCCACCTTTTATATGACAAAGTTCCACCTTTTATATGACAAAAAAGTACTGGACATTTAAGAGGCAACAAAATGCCTTTTATCAATTTTGTTTGCATGCAGTATTGCATTGGTAAGCAGCAAGTACCATCTATTGAACTGCTCACTTCTTACCAGCATGGTTTCTTACATATCACTCAGAATTCTTGACATTTTTAAAGTCTTTTGGAAATCTTGAAGATCTCTGGTATTCATCAGAATATTTTCTCTTGAAAGATGAGAGGGGTTTTTTTTGTTTGGATAAAAATCAGAGTAAGCAACACTTCCTTGTTACCTTGTTTGCCACACATCAGTTCATTTTGTACCACAGAAAGATAAATTGTGGCCTTCAAATGCCACTACTTTTAAAGATATTTTAAGTATTCCCTATATATAAAGTGAGATAAAAACACTGAGACAAAAAGGACCTGACAGCAGTTTTTCCGAGAATAATTATTGCAAAACAAAGTCTGAGCCCTACTGCAATAAATGTTGTACCTGTAGATGCACACCACAAAGAGAGTTGACTTAAATAACTGGCCAAGAAAAGGACCAATAGAAAAGGTTAAGTTTTTGCCACAAAACAGAGGCTCAGCCTCTGCTTATACTACTATTTGCAGTTTCTCTCCCTCTTTTTTTGCCTGCCCAAAAATAACCTGCCCAACTAGACCACTCCCTGTTTCCCTCTCTCTATAAAGAAAAAATCATCTGTCAAAATCCAGAGATCTGTCAAATGCTCCTTGCGTCCTGTTCCCCAAGGCTCCATGGGCCTCTTTCCTTAGGTTCCACACACATTGTACACGTGCCTCACCTCATCCAGAACCTGTGTTTCAGAAGTAGCATGTTACAGTAGTGGCAGAAATAGAAGTGAAACTACCCTTTGCCATTGTTCTACAGGAGGCTAAATGACACTTTCACTGAAGAGATGCATTGCTAAAACTAGTCAGCTGCAGTTAAAAACCCAGAGCATCTGTGTTTACTTACAGAGAGCTTCACCCAAAAGGTTGAAAGGGCAGCATGATAACAAAAGCATCTTTGAAATACAATTTTTTTTTCTCTCAGTGCAGAATTTGGGGATGTAGAATTTCCTTTTCATACAGGGTATTTGCTTGTCTTTTATGGTTTTTCAAAGACGTGTATCAGACTGCACTCCTTGAAGATTAGGCATAACTGCCATTCAAAACCAGAAGATTCTTAAAAATAATCAGATTCAATTTATTGCTGTAAATGCTCCTTTTTAGCTGTCTCTCCCCCCCCCTCCCCCATTTTTTTAATACTCTAAAAAGCATTTGAAAATCTTCAAAGTGTTTTAAGCTTCTATGAGGGCAAGAAACATACTTAAAAGATTTCTCATATACTCAGTCATGTGCAAATATTAAGAGTTTTTTAAATGAAACTGGACATAGTGCAAGAAATTCTCACAATGAACTTTGCCTTTTGACTGCACTGGTCAAGAGACCTGAAACAATGCCATGTAAAAAGCCATGAGCATAATTTAATTCTAGTTTCACTCCTCTGTGTCTATTATTAGTAATTATAGAAAGATGAAGTCTTTACCAGTAATGCAAAATTGGATCCTAAACATTCCTGCCTTCTTCATCTTTACACATCCTTCATCACACATTTGTGAATTATATTTAAAACTGGTGTTACAGAGCTCTATATGAACATAGACTTCTTCTACAGACTGAAATTTTGGTTTGAGCCAAGGTGAGTAAATGCAATCGCAGTCCTGAGACTTAAAAAAGAGCAGTGAACCAGCTTCTTAGCTTCCAAAGATTTTCAGTCAGTCAGCTCAAGAGACTGGATGATAGCCACACTGAGGTGGAAATGGGATATCACTTACACTTATTGCACTGAAGCTTTATTTAGATAAGTGGAATACAGATTATCATTAATTATAATCAAGGTAAGAGAACAGATGTCTACATTGGCAGGGAATCTCCTCATATTAGCCCACTGAAGGTGTTGGTAAAACAGATAGTTCCCTAGTGACTAGCCATTAAATTTCTCTACCTAGCTTTCTTTACCTACCTTTCTTCATAGACACAGAAAGGAGAAGGATGGTCAGGGAATGAATGTCTCTCATTTCTGCAGCCACTTGATTTTGAAAAGGAATAAGTTCTGTTTGAAAAGAATCACCGTAAACCTTTAAGCAAGCAGCAGGAATAAATTCTTCAGTTCATGTCAAATAAAAAGCTCAAATCTCACAGGCCTGGTAATAAGATACATTGCTATGTACCGCTAAACAAAAGAGCTTTTCCAAAGCAATTATAACAATCAAAATCAATCAACAGTCTTAGCAGAAATTTAAGATTAGTAACTAAAGATTCAATCACACTCTTAGATATAGCCCTAGACTCCATGGTTGCATCAAGTCGGCATGACAATAATAAGACTGTTTTAGTCTAGTTGTTGAAAAGAAAAGAAACCGTTGTATAAAAGGCCCAGCTACAGGATTTCTTTGCTGTGAACCCACAACACTTCTCAATAACCTACAGAAAAGTCAAACCTAAATGAAGAAAATCCACAAGAATAAAGAAACATAGGAAATGAGCAGAAAGGACAGAAGGTCTCACAAATCTCACAGCTTCCTGCATGGACTCCTACTTTGGGTGAACCTCCCAGATGATCCTCAGCATGTTTTACCCTACTGAGGAGAAAGAAAAAATTATAATTTTTGTTCCTATTTGATCTAAAGAAAATTACTTTTTTACTCCAAACCCCGTAGTTGGTTAAATCTTGAGGATATTATTTGTCTCATTGGTCAGACACCAGATAAAAATTATTGCCGGTAGTCACATTTGGTCTACATTTACTTGATTTTCAGTGCAGTGCTTCAGAGAAGTCTGACAGTGCCCAGCAGTCGATCTTTTAAGTGTTCACTGAGTGGGGCAAGGGAGAGAGGAAGTGAAAGAGGAGAAGAGTCTTCTTCTCTTGGCAAAGAAATTACCCTCCGTCGCAGCTAGCAGAAAACTCAAAGCACATATTATTAGAGCAAAGCCAGACTACAAACAGTCAGTAATCCAGGCTCTTTTCAGACTCTGTCAGGTCAGAGCAGAAACAGAGGAAGTATTTTCCTCATTTATGTTGGCTGAAGCATGAAGAATTTTTCTTTTCTTATTTGTTCTTGTGCCTAACCAGAAGATGAAATATAATAAACAGATTAAAGAGGATTTTGATAGGAAGATTATGGGAGATTATTTTACTGGTGTTTTTAAGTGCATTAAGTACTTCACTGACAGTGCTTAATTCTTCTTTTTAAAGCTGCTGGAGATAGAAGAGGTCATCAATTTGGTCAATACAGGATTTCAGTTCTGATACAACACCTATTGAACCAAGTGCAACACTACATTAGGATTCAGTTTAGGTTTTACCATTATAAAAATACACATATTTGCCTTAAGTAGTGCAAACTAATTGTGTATTATTGAAATTTTAATAATAATTTTATATTTGTGTATTATTAAATTGTTTATTGCAATTATTAAATTAGTGCATACTTTAAAAATTTCTGTGTTTTTACAGCCACCAAAATAATTTTATATATCAGGCTGATACTCAGAGCAAGATGAAAAAATGCTGTGGAAACTATCCTATAAACTGCAGGGTTTTACCAGGTTGGGTAACACTAATGACATTTGATTAGCTATTGAGGATTGCAGAAAGTACACATCTTGCACAAGTGTACAGGACAAATCAAATCAAATTTGGGAGGAAGACAGGAAGCCCTGTCAGACACTGTTCTCTTGGATTCCTCCTGGAGGAGATCGGGCCAGACAGGCAATACTTCTGTGGCCGAGGGAAAGCATGTAAGCTTGCAGGACAGCTTCACTTCCCACAACAAGGAGGAGGAGAAAGGTTTCTCCAAGATCACAAGGAACTGCCTGGGCAGGGAGAGGAGACAACAGCAGCCTGGCAGGGTCTCAGGAGTGCCAGAACACCAGCCAGCATGCTGCAGTGCTGCAGGGAAGGAGTGAAGGCAGGCTGCTCTTCAACTGCCTTGTTTGCACCAATCCTGCCTGCCTGTCTGGGCCTGACAGCCCCGAAGAGCCAGCACCATCCTGCTGCAAGGGAGCTCACTGCCTTCTCCATGTGTCTGCAGGGCACCACAATATCTGTGGGATACCCCAGGAGTGATGCTACTGTCCTTCCCCAGGCAATGCTCTCAGAGCTCTGGCTGTGAGGGGATCTGCCTGGCCCTCTTCTCCCACTCCCAGCTGCTGCACCTCTATGTCAGCTGGGGCATGGAAACACGTGCTGCTTACTGCAGCAAGGAGGTGAAATGGTGGGATGTCAAGCATGCCTAGAAACCAGGGGTGTGCAGAGCCCCTTGGCCCTCTGAGAAAGTCTCCACCTGGAGCTAACACCTCTCTGTGCACAACTTCCTTAAATCCTCAGTCAACCTCTTCCCATCTTGATGTGGGAGCAGACTGCGTAGGGATCATTAGAAAGCCTGATTTTATTTGAGTTTATAATTCTGGCAGTGATGTGAATTACAGCTGGTACCTGCTACAGCACCTCAATGCAGATATGAATGTGGCCTATCACCCTAGGACAGGCAGATAAAGGATGTATCCCTAAGGTTAGTGACTGGTATTTTGGGACAGGAAATTCCCACAAAGGATCACTGCTGGAGATGGGTGGGTAAATTGCCCTGTCCTTCCAGTCCTAGGCAGTGAGCAAACAAAGCAGCAACAGCAGCTGTCGTGCCTTCCTAGAGTCACCAGTTCTGGAAACCCTGGCAGTCCTGGGACTCTAGTAAAGAATCCTTCCTTTCCAGATGCTGCTGAGGCAGCCTACAGTTGACTTGAGGTCTCCATGGTAAGAGTCTTTCTCCTCTCTCCATACCTGCAGCACACATAGTAGAGTAGTAGCACACAAGACTGTGCTATTTTCACTCACTTTCCCTGCCTAAGTTCTTTGCAAAATCCTTTGGCATTGGGAGGTAAGCCCTCTACCTCACCCCAGGAAAGACTCATCAGAGCCTGACAGCATTTGATGGTCATAATCCCCAAAGCACTGGCCCATTCCATTCAGATGGCACCTTAACTCTTGAGATGGGCACATCCCTCCACTTCTGCCTTTTGCTTGTCTTTAAGGGAGCCACCATTCCTCCACCCTGAAACCCAAACCACAGTCAGCTTCCAGCTGAATACTGTATACACAGAAGCCTGTCTTTGTGACAGGGAGATTTGCTTACTTCTGCTCTGCAACTCCAGCAGCAAATTCTTAAGGCAATGGACCTACAGCCATTTATCTATGACTGATGTAAACTCCAAAGTCTAAGGCCAGAAGTTCCACCAGGAACACTATACTCTCTTGAGGGCAGGAGGCTTGAAAACCAGTGTAATTTCTCAGTCCAGTGGGTGCAACTTGGGGGCAAAAGCTTGGGCTATTTCACTCATCATCCATGTTTCTTTTCTCATTTGCCTTTGAATTTAATTTAGGAATAGGCACATTCAGGTGGCCAGTCACGTTGTTGTCCAACTAATTCATAGGATAGGGTGAGAGAGGGGTTGGTGAGGTGCTGCCCAAGAGTTCCAGTGCTACTGCCAGTTACTGGACTGTCTCCAGTACATCCATGTCTCTCTCAGACTGAGAAACCCAGAATTAGAGAAAGGATTTCAGATGTGGCCTCCTTAGTGCTGAGTAGAGAAGGATTGTCTGCTTCTACCTGTTAGCGATCCCTTGCTTAATGCAGCCCAGGATCCCATTTATTTTCTTTATTGCAATGACTCACTGCTGGACTGCTCCTGCCCAGGTGTAGGGCTGTGTACTTCTTGCTGAAATTTATGAAGCTCCTGTCAGCCCATTTCTCCAGCCAGACAAAATCCATGTGAGACTACAACGTGACCCTTTGGTGTATCTGCCACTCTTCTCAGCTTCGTGTGGCTTTGCAGAGGGCACACTCTGCTCCATGATCCAGCTTATTTATGAAGGCATTAAACAGAACTGGACCAAGTATTGACCCCTCAGGTACTCTGCTAGCTACTGGCCGCCAAATACAATTTATACATGGAGTTAAGTATCTCAAGACAACCAGCACCACTTCACCTAGGGCACATCTTGCCTGACCTACATGGTGGTGGAGAAATCTCCCCTTCTATGGTGGAGCAACTTCATCCATGAACAAGGGAAGGGCTGCAAATGTCACCTGTCTGGACTTCTGTAAGCAGACCTCTGACACAGTCCCTCACAACATCCTTCTCTCTATATTGCGAAGATTTTGATGGATGGACTACTAGGTATGTAAGGAATTTTTTGGATGGCTGTATCCAGAGAGCAGTGGTCAACAGCCCAATGTCCAAATGGAGATCAGGGCTGTCCCTTAGACATTTGTGTTGGGTCCAGTACTGTTTAATATTTTCAATGGCATAAACAGTAGTAAGATTGAAGGAACCTTCAGAAAGTTTGCAGACAACACCAAGCTCAGTGGCACAGCTGACATGCCTGAGGGAGAGAATGCCATCCAGAGGGACCTGGAAAAGCTTAAGCAGTGGGAATCTCATGGGGTTTAACAAGGCCAAGAGCGAGGTGCTGCACCTGGGTCACAGCAATCCCCAGTATTAATACTTCTGAAGCTGAGGAATAAAGAGATAAAGAACAGCCCTGCCAAGAAGGACTTGTGAGTGCTGGTAGATGAATATTTGGACATCGACTGGCAATGTGCCAAAATGTGGATTTTTACTTTTTACTATCCATGCAGTTAAATATGAATTCTGATTTTAAGACACATGGGAAAACTTAAAGATATTTCAAAGAGATGGACAATAAAGTTTGAATTATTAGACAACAGGTAGCAGAAAATTTGGTGCAGCCATTAAAACAGGCAAAAAGTTCTGGGCATTATTTTCCTCCTCCTCTCTGTTGATGTCTCGCTACCTCTAAACTTTATGACTAAAATTTACCTTTTTACAAACCACTTTTGGATACATTGAGTTGAAGATATTAATGATAAGACAAACAAAAATCCATTAAAAGGTGCTTTCTAAGAACAAGTGAAAAAAAGAAGCGATATATTTAATAATTCCAAATGCAAACAGCATTTCCCTCTTCCTCACCAAGATTGTTCTCAGTTTCCCTGAATGCTGTGCAACCCTTTCTAAGTGGATTAAATGTACTTGTAGGTATCTATCTCGGCCTGGTGCAAATTGCTCAAAGTTGTTGAAGAGCTGAAAGTAAGACAAAGCCTTCCTAATTGTACATGAAAAAGAAACCACAGATAATTAAATGACTTGTCATTGTCATCTGTCAGTTTGTCTTCTGCATCTCTAGCTAAATGCCTCTATGAGACTTACATGAAATACTTCACTCACACTATCTGAGGGAGCTGATTGAAGTATTTCAAAGGTTACTCAACTATTTTTATGGTACTTACTGCACAAGGAATAATCTCTTTCTGTAATTATATTAAAAAAGAGAGGACAATGCAGCTTCTCTTGTAAAATGAAAACATGCAGGGAATCCAGAGGTGTGCTAGTAATGCTTGACATTAGGAATGTTTTCTATAACAGAAAATAGAATGAGAAGGTACTTGTGTGCCAGCTAGGCAGAGATTTTCAACGTGGTAATGCTTCTTTTGCACTCTGCTGTTTTAGCATGCAGTACAAGTACCCAAACACAGTTGAAGAACATTCTTCAGGTCTACATAGGGCTAAAGCATCCATTAAAAACTTTTGAATTACTTATCATTAATATGAACTGCCTTGTTCTTCATGTACTATAGAAACGTACATATGCCACCAAAGAAAATGGATGAAGTAAGGTAAATTTTCAATACAGGGACTGTGGAGGTGAAATGCTAATTGTCCCTATAACACCAAATAAAATTCTTTACATGATTGATTGAATATGTTAGAAAGGTCTTTATGCTATATTCTCTTTTTGAACTACGCAAGTGCGAATCTTCCACTTTGAAGAGCACTAGAAAAGGCCAAGTGTAAGTGAGGAGGAACTAGTTATAAATTCCTAAAGAAATTTAGAAATGAAGGGGAAGGAGTCCCCTTCCTGAGTAGTGGGAGAAAAAACATGTGATGACCATAACCCCCATTCCCTGTCTCTCCCCCCATGCTCTGTTGGGAGGAAGGAGGTAGAGCTGGGAAGGAGATTGGGGTGAGGAGAGGGTGCTTCTTAAGGTCTTCTATTATTTCCTTTTATCCTCCTCTGATTTTATTAGTAATAAATTAAATTAATAATTTAATTTAAGCCTGTTTTGCCAGTGACAGACTCTGATTAATGATCTTTCTCTGTCCTTACCTCAACCCAGGAACTTTTTGTTATATTTTCTCTCCTCTGTCCAGCTGTGGAAAGGAGTGGCTTTGGTGGGTGCCTGGCATCCAGTCAGGGTTCAAGCCACCACACACTTTTTCTGGATTTTATACCTTATGGTATCAACTAGGTACCATAATGGAAGGTTAATATATTTAGCTGATTTTGACAGCATACAAGAGAGATGTTAGGTTTTCCGATTCTATTAATCCCTCCAACTGAGGCTACACTGTTGGCCTGTCTGACTTGTTTGTAGTAGGGTTACTGACCCATTCAGCATCCTTTCAAGAAAGGAGGACTTTGGAGAGAAATCCTGGCATAATGTATCACTTAAAACAGTCTTCATGTATTTCAAACACAAATTCTTACTAGTAAACCAACAGTTCTGATTAATTTAATCAAGAGGAAGTCATTAATGTCATGTTGCTCTTTTTTCCTGTTATCTACATCCTTTTTGATAGTGTGTTCACTTCTTTCTCTACTGTCCAATTCCACTGATTTCTTCCCAATCAATTTCTTTGGTAAGGGCTATTAAACATATAGACAAATTTATTCAAGCCTCAGGACTTCAATTCATTTGTCAGTTTGTAACTACATCTACACTCTGTGCCTTGCTATGTGCTCTGAAGTTTGGGAGAGACCCAGTTACCTATAGAGCAGGAATGCATTTTTACCCTTTGTATATTTTGGCCAACTGCCTTTCCTTATTGTATTTATGAGCTTTAGTAGACCAAATATGTTGTCTCTTTTAATCAGTTTATATTTAAAAATATATTTTTCTACAAAAATTAATTTATTTCTATTTCTTAGTAAGCTAAACAAGGATTGAATTTTACCAGGGTGTTTTTCTCACCTTCAAACAATTAACAAGTCTCTTCCCACATTTACATTTTTAATTTTTTTGCAAGTGTTGATGTTAGAGGTATATGTAGTCTACTGGCATCAGTTTCACAAAATCTCTGCATCTTTGCATCTACTGATTACTACTCTACTTACATACTTGAAAAAGTTAGATACATTGTTGTTAGTATAGAAGTGCAGATTTATTTTGAATTGCTGGAAGCAACTTAACAGTATAAAACATGACAGTGTTTTTATTATCTGTTTATTATCCTTTAACAGCAGCCCAGAATGAAAACCATTTCTGAGTGGAGAGTACTCCTCAGCTCTGTCCATGAACCAAAAGATTGTAGAGGTGAAAAATAGCTCAGAGAGTAAAAGATGGGGGATGAAAAACTTCACAAATCTTCAGAGTGCTCTGATAGCCTGAGTACATACCAGGAACTGAGTTTTGATCCCTTCTTAAAATTAACCACATATTTCTCATACAAATTCCTGTAAATGTAAGATTCCCTGCACAGAATTGCTAGGAAAGATTTCTGGATGATTGAAGCTGTAACAAAAGAGAAGCTGATCAGAAAATCTAGCTTTTTTTTTTTTTTTTTTTTTTTTTTTAATATGTCAGAAATATATGAAGCATATCCACACAGAAGCTTATACAAAATATTTGGCTGGTAAATCAACACTTTGGAAATATATTTTGTATGAAAGTACTGGGGTTTAGGATTCTTCCTTTTGTTTCTTTCTCTCAGGGAATTTTCTCCCATATGTGTTGCTAGGACACAGCAATGACTGGGTGTCATTAAGAGAGACAAAAGAAGTGGCCACAGGTCAGGGGAGGGCTCCAGCTGGCTACTCTTCCTTTTTACCTGGGGTTTCTCTGAAAAGGGCAGAGAAACCAGGAGAACTGGGCTGGGGAAAAGGGGTTGAGGGCAGCTTCTACCTCACTAGCGTTCTCCGCCTTTGGTGGGGAGAGAGGCTACGGTTACTGAGAGGAGAATTTGCCACCACTGCCAGGTTCTGTCTCCTGCTTCCTTTCTTCTACCCTTGCTGCTTCCAAGGGACCTGCTGGGGCACCGGGATCGGCAGACCCTGGGGGTTTGTAAAGAATTTTTCCTTCCATCCCTTCCCGTCGCAGCCCAGCCGCCACCACCGCGCGCTGCCCGAGCCCGCGGCACAGCGCCCCCTGCAGCCGCGGGGAGTCACCGCACCCGTCCTGCCCGCCGGGAGCCAGCAGCGCCCCTGCTGGCTGCGACCGGAACTGCACCGACGGGGAAGGCGCTTGAAGAGTGGGAAGACGCTGTTCATTGGGGTTTCTGGGGTTTTCCTCTTGTGTTTTGCTGCTGCCATTGTTGTTGTTTGTTCACCTTGTTATACATATACATACTAGTAATGAACTGTTATTCCTTTTCCCATATCTTTGCTGAAAGTCTCTTAATTTCAAAGCTATAATAATTCAGAGGGAGAGGTTGTACTCTCCATACCAAGGTAGGTTCTCATCTTCCTTGGCAGACACCTGTCTTTCAAACCAAGACAGAAGGCTTAGCTTTTTTGCTCTTAACTGGAAATAATAAGAGCAGGAACTTCGGTGAGATGCTCACATGAAAAAATGTTTTCAGACCTAACTGAAAGAGAGGAACATATTGTTATAATTTCCCTCTTACTACTTTGAGAGAAGAGTATTAAGTCAGAAGCTTCTTGTGCCTTGTGTTCCCTTTGTGTCAAACTGAACAGGAATTGCATGACATTATTCTTGATAACAACCAGAGAGGAATCTCTAATTACCCTTTCCTCATCAGATTCCTGGGCTTCAGCATTCCTTCCATCTCCCTGTGTGTGTGGATACTCCCACTAGCGGGTTCCAGTTTGCAGAAGTGCTGACCCCAAGGATACCAGCTGCACAGGATTTGCTGTTTGGGAACACGGCTAATGCAAGACACTTTGACTGTTACTTGTTTTCTTTGTTCATTTGAGCAGCAGCATCTACAAGTCCTTCACTCCAGGTTGTCACTACAGACCTTAGTATGGGACACCTTTTAAAGCAGATCTGAATAGTATAATATTATAGAAAATAAATGGAAAAACCTATTATGGACAACTTTAAGCTGTAATATGTAGTATGTAGGATTACATCTACAGCTGCTAAGTATTGATATGCAAAATTACTGTAGAACCACAACATGTTTATATTCTTCAAAAATTGTGGAGAATTTTTTTCCTCTTTCTGTACCGAATCTAGTAGAAATAAGTAACCAATTATCCATTCATAGAATCAAAATAGTTAAAAGAGAGAGGAGATGCACACAGCCTGAGGCAGTGCACTGCTAAATGCAGGCAGATTTAGGGAATTTTTAAAAAGTGTTTTTCAACTAGATCCCTGTTGTCTGAGTATGTGCAACAAAAATAGGAAAGCTACATAAAGTTTTACAGAATGTTAAGCAGATAAGGAAAAAGGCAAAATGGAAAAGGAATACACAGGAGAGACATGATAACAAGAGGAAATGAAAGTTAAAATTATAATCTTGATAACAGAGATTCAGAAATTGGTATAATTTTATCAACATTTCCTCCTTCAGGGCAAGCTTCTTAACAAGTAGGTGTGCATCCTCTACAACGGTGCAAGTTGTACAGTAATTTTCCATATCAACGCATCTATTGACACCATTTTATGTAACAGGGTCCTGAGGGAACTAGCTGGTGTTGTAACCAAGACATTTTTTATCACAATTGAAAAGCCAAGTGATGTTCCCCATGACTGGGAAAAAGCATTGCTCCCATGTTTAAAAAGTGGAGAAAGGAGGACACAGTGATCTACAGACCGGTCAGCCTCACCAGCCCGGCAAGATCATGTAGCAGATCCTGCCAAAAGATGGACTAAGGCTTATGAAAGATAAGGAGGTGATGTCAGGCAGCCAGCATAGCCCTTTACTAAGGGCACATCCTGACTGACCTATTTCATGGCCTTCTCTTATGGGATGATGGCAACAGTCAACAAGGGATGACTGATAGATGTTATCAGCCTAGACTTTTGTAAGGCCTTCAGTATGGTCCCACACCATATCCTCATCTCCAAATACAAAGGTGACTGATGGATGATTCAGTGGACAAGGAATTGGATGGATGGATGGATGGATGGATGGATGGATGGATGGATGGATGGATGGATGGATGGACAGACACAGCCATAGAGCTGGGGTCAGTTGTTCTGTGTCCAGGTGGAAGATGGTGACAAGTTATGCCCTTTGGCGATCTGTCTTGGGATGAGTGCTCTTCAATATCTTCATCAATGACATTGATGGTGGGGTTGAGTACACCTTCAGGAGATTTACAGATGCCCTGAAGTTAACAGGTACTGTTTACACCACTGAAAGATGGGATGCTATCCAGAGGGATCTAGATGAGCTTTGAAAGCAGGCCCACAAGAACCACAAGAAGTTCAAAAGTACAAGTTAAACCTGAAATTCAACAAGTCCAAGAGGTCCTGCACCTGGCTTGGGACAATCCCAGATATAAATACAGAGTGGGAGAAGAGATCATTGAGACCAACCTTGCCAAGAAGGACTGAGAGTTCCTGTGAATAAAACTCTGGACATGAGCCAACAATGTGGACCTTCAGCCCGGAAGGCCAGTCTTTGGCCTGCATCCAAACAGGTGTGACCAGCAGGTGAAAGGAGAAGATTTTCACTTCTACTCTGCCCTTATGATTCCACACCTGGAGTGCTATGTCCAGCTCTGGGGTCCTTAATACAAGAAATACCTGAATCTGTTTGACCACGTCCAGAGGACCATGAAGATCATCAGCAGGCTGGAGCAGCTCTCCTATAATGACAGGCTGTTTAGTGTGGAGAAGAAAGGCTCCAGGCCCATCTCATTGAGGCCTTTCAGTACCCTAAACTGCCTTATAAAACAGGAGAGGGACATTTCTTATGGACAGAGAGTGACAGGAAACAGGCAATGTATTTAAACTGAGAGGGGGCTGGTTTAGACTGACTATCAGGAAGAAATTCCCTATTCAGAGGGAGATACAGCATTGGGACAGGATGTCCAGAGAAGTTTTGGGTACCTCATTCTTTGCAGTGTTCAAGCCTCATTTGGATGGGGCTCTGAGCAACCTGATCTAGTAAAAGGTGTCCCTGCCCATGGCACGAGAGCTGTAACTAGATGATATTTAAGGTCCTTTCCCAAGACATTTTATGATTCCATGGTTCTATAAGACCCTGTATATTTTAATCTGGGTCTAGGAAGTCTTGCTGTAGGTCCCATCTTTAATTGCAGACATACTCAAGAGGCTACTGAAAATTGTTTGCTAAAGCTTAATTTTCTCAGAGAAAGTTAGGACTTATTTAGTTACAAACTGTCTCCCACGGCCTTCTATCTTAGAATACTGACTCAGAGTAAAACACCTGAAGAGAAGAAAAGTTTGAGCACTTTTTCTACAGCTAGAAATACTAGTTTTTTTAAGGGGTTTGTTTATTAGTTTGTTCTTTCTACTGAAACATAAGAAAAATATGGTATATAGACTGCACAAGCAAGAAAAAACTTTTACTTCAGTGGAACACCTAAAAACAAGATGGCAGAACATTAAGTCTTCTCACTAACCATTTTGGGTCAAAAGCATGAATTTAACAAAGAAAAGAAAAACTCTCCAGTGCTGAGACATTTACATGTAAGAAATTAAAATTTACATTTAAATTAAGAAAAAGTTATCTCTCACAAAAAGGGATAAAATATTTTGAAGCAAGGTAACTTCAATTCTTTGGTAATAACATAATCTCATGGGGGAACAAGAACACCAGATAACATGACATAGATGAGTTGACTACTTTATTAAGTGGACCAAACCAGCAGGATGGATTGTGTTAGGTAAAGGATTTTGCTCACATGTCCACATGCACCGTGTTTCATGCTAGAATGCTGAGGATGCAGAAAAAGTGACAGGGTCTAGTGGCTCCATGATGGCCTCTGCCTGAGGGCTTGGCAGACAATGCTTTAACAGTTGAATTCTGGGTGCTCTGTTTCTTCATGGTGCCAGATGTCCACATACCAGCTTCCCCAAGCTCTTATTGCTGGGGATGTTTGTAGCCACATCCTGTCTCAAATAGGTACACAATGGTATCACACTAGGCCTTTCCAGCTGTTTCAGGGGTTGTTCTCCTGGCACTTTTTGATCCATGGCCCATACTGTGGCTCATTCCATTCAGTTCTTGCTTTCTTACTTGCCTGTCACCTGTGGCTTATTATGCTTAAGTACCTTAGGGAAACGGTTGCAATAATGCTGAAGTAAAAAAAAAAAAAAAAAAACTTTGAGACAAAAATACCAAATATTTGGAAAAGAATAAAAATTTAAACACCCTATGAAAAGGATTTGCTTTCATCCATCACAAGATATTTTGCCATCTGTACTGTCTAGAAGTTTTGAGAATCTATCACAGCACAGAATATCCAAATAATTTGGCATTGAGACTGCACATTCCTTGGAAACCTTGTGTTTTGTAATCCAGATGGATTTAACTGTAGGGAATTCCCTAAGGTCTTTAGGAACAAAGAGCTAGCTGATACAATTGCTGTCACTAATGATGCTTTGAAAGGACCAAGGGATAAAGACAGCAAAGATTGGTTGCTAGAAGGGATTTTCCAGAGCTCATCAACAAAACATTTCTACTTTGCACATTCATGATACTTGCAAGGAATGTGCTGACACTGTCACGCCTGGAGCAGAGCTCCTAAGCCTTCCCTCCTACAGTGGTGTGCTCCTGGAAACAGAGCCTGTATCCATGGAGCTCTATCCCCACTCTTGTGTTCTTCACTTATTTTTCTGTTCCAATAAGGACATTAAAAAAGACCTAGTTTCTTTTTGTCAGCCTGTTTTCTTTTTAATTAATTCTAAATGGTCAAAACGATAGCTAGGAATAGTGAATGTCTAAGGAAAATACTTGTCTCTGTGTGATGCTGGACAAAGACACATTTTACAAAGCTTTGGCATTGATGATGACATTTGGCACTGGTGATGACATGTCGTGTGGAGTCATGCAGGGACACATGGCAATGATTTGCCCTCTTTGCTCCTGTACCTTTGAAATCCTGACTCTTCTCTGCCTCATCTATACCAAGTTCCAGTGCCTTAGTTTATTATTTTCTTGCTCTGTGCACTCTCTCTTTCTGCACATCAGCATAAGGTTGATATGATTATAAACCAGTTATGATGATGATTTTAAGATTTCTCATGCCTATTTCAGCATTGTTAAGAGGTATTTTCAGCTTTGCTGTTTACCAATAGGAATAACTTTTGGAATGTCCCTGCAGAATTCAACTTTACTCCTAAAAACAATTATTGTTCCTTATTCTCTCACTTATATCTGGCAGTCAAGTTAATTAACTTCTTAGTCAGTATTAGTTCCCACACCTCCTCTTATTCTTAATGCATTTTTAGAGGAACAAAACAAAACACATTTGAAATTACCCTACACTCACAGTGAGCACTGAAACAACAATTTCAAAACACATTTTGTAAAAAGAGATTTTAATTACTTATTCCTCAAGGGCCCAAATATAAACTAGTTATAATAAAAGATTCTGGTACTAGAAGGAATCTCAGTTTATATATGTGAAATATTTAGGGAACTTCAGATGAAAGATGCTATGACCTGTCAAAATATTCGCATTCTAATATATTCTTTGAGATAATTTGGCCCCAAGTAAGCTACTCTCCCGCAGATAGATTTTGTGACGGATAGTTTGTGCTTGAATGAGCAATTTCAGAACCAATTCAGATTTTTCTTTTTAATTTTATGTTTTCTGAAGGTGAGTATCTGCAATTCTATTATTATATGGGGCAGAGGGGAGAAAAAAATCTTAGTCTAAGTGTGTGTGAGCCTAACTGAAATAATAACATTTTGTGCTGGAATGATCTGTACCAAGCTGACAGCTAAAAATATTTTATACAGAACTGATTGGTGATGTGGATGCTATCCAACTGTTTTACAGGACTTTTCGATCCTTAGGTGTATTTTATTAGCTATATGAAAAAAAAAATTGCCAACATTATGAAAATGTGACAGATGAAAGAAAAGGTGAGCTTTAGCAATTTCCACAGCTTGGCATTCTGTGTTATTTGGGGAATTTAAAACTCTAAAATTCAGGTTTTGATGATACTGAAAAAGCAGACTTTCAAAATTGTCGTTGTACAATAGCCATAACCTGCAGAAGTCACTACGTGTGTTAACAGCATCCCTTAAAACTTTATATTCCGGAAAGACAGCGCATCTATTTTAAAGTTAGTAACACTAAACTGAAATGTCACGGCGCCCTCTAGCGGCACACAGTGGTAGCACCTGACAGCAGCAAAGATCAGGCGTTTGTAGCGCGCCGTGGTCCAAAATCCAAAAGGTCGACTGCTGCATTTATTTTCAAACCTGTTGCACTCGTTAAAAACAGATTTACATCCCTCCCACGTCTTGAAAAGGTGGCGGTACCACAGGCTGTATGCAGCTTGAAGAAACAGACTGGCTTCTCCAGGGGCTGCTGGGTGCATGTCAGAATGAACCCCGATCATAATACATCAACAAGGCTGCAAGGTTGTGCATCGTCAATTGACAAAATGCTTTCCAGAATTTTATGGAAATAGAAACTAAGAATGTTCTGTTAAACTTTCTACACCTCATGAGAACCTACACGCTCACTAAGGATTGTGAAATTCCTGCTTCTGCACAATCTTTCCCTGCTCTAGTTTCCCACAGGAGCTGTGACAAAAATGGGGTCCTGACCTGTGTTAAGCTTAGAAAAAGACTGACAGTAGCGCACTATCAAAAGGGAGACAAACACCAAGTAAACAGATGCCTCAGATATCAAGTGAAAAGCTTCTTGTACAAAATGGAAACATTTGCTCCAGCATGGCAGCAGCTGATTGCTGACCATCAGCATCCAGTGTCTGACATAGGGAGAAAGATTTTACAACATGTGTCTGTGATTCCAGTTTCTACCAGGGTTTTAGTATTAATATTAGTATTAGTATCTCTTAAAGTGTGCATAAAAGCCAGATAAGCAGACTTGTTTCTTGATACCACTCTTCACACTTCAATATTGCAGAAAAGCAGGAAATGAGAGATTTTCTTGGGTTACATGGAATTTTGGAATTGCATGAAGTTCCTTTAGACATAAATAAATGAAAAATGTGTAAGCTCAGCATCATTTATTACTTTTGCAAGATGAGAATCAGAATAGAAATAGAAGCACCAATGCCTGTTGCAGTATTACTTGACACACCCTTGGACATGAAGGTGTGGCGAGCACATCACCATTAAGCTGCACAGTCTAGTGAAGTGCTAATGTTTTGACTTCCAGATAACTATGAAATTGCAGTGCATTAGTGCTTCTTCTTTTTTGCCAAACTCAATCCCGGAATTCAGTGGAAGACACCTTCATTCTGTTTTCAGACTCTCAGCTGAAGTTTAGGGTATTAATGCTTTGTAAACATTCTTGAACTGTCAAAAGAAAAATGTCTTGCCTTAAATAAAAGCAGAAATTTTGTTTTGGCTGGATTAATACCATAGTTTTACAAAGAAAACAACAGATTTTTTTTTTTTCTCAAGTCCACAGTGAAAACTCTGAGAGGTTTATGTGCATTTATATCTATCCTCAACTACTCTGTCAAATATGGAATTATTGTAATTCCTATTGCATAGCTGGAGAATGAAATCTAAATGCACTACCCAGGCAACAATTATCTATCAGCATAGGAAATCAAATCTATGCTGAGTTTCATTCTAAAACCTAAAACTGATCAGGTAGCATGTGACCTTCTGATTTTGGGAACCTCATGAGATGCTGCTAGACTTCCAGCTCAAAGCAAAGGATAACTTCATGATGCTCCAAAGTGAAAGCAAGGAGCAGTTTCTGGACAAAGGAATGGTGAGGATGTGGTGAAATGATCTATAATGTCCTACCTCTGGAAGCTTACTCATTTTTAACAGCTACCTCAGATTCACATACAGCCAAGATACCCGTTCTGCTCTGTCATACTGGACATTGTGGTGCACCAGGCTTTTTATCCTCTTGATCAGAAGTGTTAAAATGATGGCATAAACATGCCAGCTGCCTTTTACTTACTTTATGTCTGTAGTTTGGCTTCTGGAAGATAGCACTTTAAGGCACCTGATTAGAGGAGTTGCAGAAACTGATCTGCTGCCTTAGCACCACTCTTCCCTATACCTCACAGAGGAATTGGGTGCAAGATTCCATCAGAAGATCACTGTAGGACTGATGAAGCTGATGCATCTGCAGCTTCCTCTAGACACCATCACTGATGCTATCACCATACTGTGTCTTTCCCTCATGGTTCAAGTTTGCATTATAGTAACTGGAGCTGCTCACAAGCTATTGCTGCCTAATGTAAAAGGACTGTGAGAGGCCACCTTTTTTCTCAAGGTTAAGGATTAAATTATGCCTGCAAGGTTTTCCATTTATGACTATTTTTCTCTTTGTGCAGTATTTGTTCTAGGATCATCTCTGATCATGTTTCACTTCCAGGCTAAAATCAGAGAAATTCCAGGAATACACATCCTTTATCTACAAGAACAGAAAAGAAATAAAATTCCTCCCTCTTTTTCTTACTCTGCTGTTCCCTTATGATTTAGGAAGTATTCATTTCCAGTATTACCTGAAAATTCATCAATAAGAGAGGATGGTTCTGGTGAAACTTCCTACTAGCAGCTTGAACTTCCCTTCTCCCTCTTCTAAAGCTAAGGAGGTCTTGCCCCATACATGGGCTGAGGCTTCAGGCATATGATACCTCTTACATTCCTACCCAGGATGTTCTGGGTTCTTCCTACTGGGCTCTTCCTACTGATCTGTGGAAAATCCAGGCAGGTGCAGATATGAAATCTTTGACTGGGACTGCCTAGTTAGAATAAGTGCTCCAATTTTTGCTCAACATTTTAGATGTATTGAAGATAAATCACACAACAGATCTCAACATAAGTCAAGAAAATTTAACTGCATGCTGCACTGAGTTCTACTTGCAGAATTGGCAAAGGATTATCTA
Source organism: Haemorhous mexicanus (assembly GCF_027477595.1). Classification (NCBI taxonomy): domain Eukaryota; kingdom Metazoa; phylum Chordata; class Aves; order Passeriformes; family Fringillidae; genus Haemorhous; species Haemorhous mexicanus. Next base: position 56,221,133 of record NC_082381.1, read on the forward strand.
GCTTATCAATTACAAAGGGTCACAGATGAGTTTTGGCAAGCTTTCATTGCTTCTGAAAAATAAATACAAATACTTGAGGTACAAACAAAACCCATGATGGCAACTCAGCTAAGTAAAAACTCAGTGGGCACTTCCAGAAACCAAACTTAAATACAGGCACTTCGAGTGCACGTTAAATATTTGATTTTTTGCCAAGGTATTTGTGGAATTCTCCTTCTGCAGTCAGCCTGGTGCAATTATGCAAGCTGTATATTGTCACACCCACCATTAGATGCCTCAGTACCCCTCAAATACTTCAGACAGTCAGCCATTATAGCTGTGACAGTCTCACAGAGTTATAACGCATAGCATATTCTAGCTTTCACAATGCTATGGTTTTACTATTTCCAACAGAAACAAAGTAAGTTTTACCTCTCTTACAGAGAAAAAACCTAAAAATTGGGAAAATTGCACCTCCAGCTTATATATGTTTATTAGAAATTCTACTGAAACAGCTGTCTTGGTGATGTGCATTACAGCTAGTGGCTACTGAAGGATCTTGCTGCCCATGTGAAGGCTCTGAGCACAGGACATATCCCATGTCAGTGCCTGCTGAGGGACAGGAAAGCCTCTAGATAAGCACTGTTGATGGTGGTTGGATAAGTTGCTGAATGCTCCAGTTTCAGACCTGAAGAAGTAATAGTTGTATCTGCAGATGCTGTTAAAGCAGATCTTGTCAGAGAGAGGCCCAGCCTCTCCTGGAGCATCTCCATTGACAGATGAGGTGAGTGTAAGAGACGGTCCTAAGTCTCATTAATTTGAGTCACGATCGTTGCAAGGACAGAGACCAGGACCCTGAAGACCCTGCCCGGAGTTCTGGCCTGCCTGAGGTGGATGCTTGCCAAGTGATTGTTTGCAGGTGTGCTTGCTGTGTCACCACGGTCTTACGCTTGCTTAATAGTCCCCACTCATCACATTGCCCATGAATTTCCCCACCTCTTGGCCAGATGGCACCTGCTTTAGAGAAAGTCTAACTTTCTGAAGTAACTTCGGTAATCCCCCAAGGAAAATCCTTCATCTACCTCATGACCAGTGTCAATGATGGAGGTTGAAGCCCCCCCCCCAACAAGGACTGAGACAAGACCCTTATAATTCTAACACAGGGGCGCTGGGCTGACTGAGGTGGGATGTCTGCCAAGTGTTACCTGCAGATGTGTTTGCTGGACCAAGACTGGTTTCCCATAGGAACCAGTCCTGAACAATGGGTCCTGAACTGGTGTGTCTGTACTTGTTCTCAAAGGACTTTTTCTCCATTGTCCTGTACCTGTTCCCCTCCTGGCAGAGAACTATAGGAGACCCCTGAGTTAACCAAAGGCTCCGAGACTCTTGCTGACATGACAAGACTGATCTGTAGGCCAGACCACGAGGATTTTTGTCTCTCCATTGGTAGAGATGAAATATATACCCCTCCCCTCTTTCTTTCTCTCTCTCTCTATCCTTTATCTCCTTTCTAATCCTTCTATAGCACTTGCAGTGGGCAGTCAATAAAAGGTGCATTTGTTTTGATTAATACTGAAATCCCCTGTGTTGTTTTTTGCACTCTCAGATCGGTCCATCACGAACCATCTCGACCCCCGCTTGTATGAGCGGATCATGACAGTGAGACAGAGGAGCTTGAGCCCCTTTATCTTTCCCTGCATTGTTAGCGCTTCAATTCCATGTTTTACCAAAGGTGGAGAGAAAGTGAAAGACACAAGCCCTAAGCAGAGTGCAAGAGAGAACAAGAAGCATGAGGCTGGCTGCTACTACCCCACCAAATGAGCTGCGTGTCAGGAGACAGCTCTCACTACAAGGACTTCAGCTTGTCCACTGTTTGCCCTAGAGACACCTGAAAGGGAGATGTTTTCTGTGTGTATTCCAGAGTTACCAGAGCTTTCAAGAGCCAGCAGCTCTAGGACGGCATAGCAGAAGTTGCTGTTTCTTTGACTGCTCCACTCTGCTGCATCTCCAGGGAAATAGTAACGAAGATAATCAGCTTAGAAATTCTCTGTACATTACAGTGCACAGCAAGAATGTGTGTGACAAACCTGTTCCCACCTTCTGCAACATGTTAGATCAAATGGCAAGGAAAGACAGAAAAGCCTTCTGGAAATTACACCAAGTTGGTGCTTGAACTACCAGAGTGCTAAAAGTTTAAAAAATATAAAATAATAATTACATAATAATAATTAAGAACATTCTAGACATTCTGAGCTTAAGTCTAAGACAACCTACTGTGCTTTACAGAAAATTAAACATATCTATAGAATGTACTTGCTTTTAAACAGTGTTACCTAAGTATACACCCAAATTCATTGCATCATTTGCCTATCACAAAGTCAGCCTACTCCTGTGCTGGGAAGAAGAACCATTTCCACTGACCTACAAGCACCTGAATCCTTGAGAGATGAGAAGCTTAGAATGCATTCTGAAACAGAACTACTACTCAGCATAGAAGTGGCCATAAAGATTTGCAAGACCTACAAGTATGAAACTAGAAAAGAAGTCCTCATAGCAGTTTTCAAGTCTTGTCAGAGTAGCTCATGTGGGAAAAGCAGTATGACTATCTTCAAAGGGAGAATTGTCTGTAACCCAGATTCGACTCCCATGTTCTTTCTTTCTGGAGGGAAGGGGCTATTTTAAAAGAAGAAAAACCCCACATTTTCAATCACTGCTTTATTTAGACGGAGAACTGTTCAGGGAACTGTTGGGGTATTTTGCTATGTTTTTCACAAAGATTCACTCTGCAATAAATAAAGCAGACTAAGAACCTTACAGATCAACAGGAAAAAAAGAAACCAACATCAAACCCAAAACACTTAGCTATATCTGTCAGTTGATATCTCAGTGCTGGCAGGCTTCCTAATTTCCTCTGTGACAAGCAGTTCTGCAGCCAAGCTTGGTAACTAGGAGCCCATGTAATATTTTTACAGTATTTCTGAAAACATACACCTTAGGAAGCAGGATGACAGGAGCTATAAGTTTCCCAGAGAAAAAAGATTTTATCCATCAACATCATATCTTATGTGATTCTAGATAGAAAGAGTCATGGAGCTCCATAGGCAAAGCTTTGAACTACCTGCTGTGCAAAAGCAAACATCCTCCTGCTTTTTTTCTGGATCGCCCTCTTTATCCTAGTACTGAATGTTTAGATACAAATTTTTGTCAGCCCTGGTAATTCCTCTCTTAGCCAAGTCAGATTTTGATCCTACCACCTCAGGAATAAAGCATTCTTTAGGTTTTACCTGCAGGAGACACAGAACAGAGCAATAAGGAAGTGCCAAGAATTCTGCAACATGTCAAGGCTAGGCCCATGTCATCGTGATGACTGTTTTGTGCAATTCTGGTTCTATTTGTTGAAAGACACTACCATTCCCACACCTTAAAAACCAGGGCCCCTCAGCAGGATGGGGAGCACTGCACACCAACCACCCTTTTGCTCTACATCATGTAAATCTATCTCTGAGGTTGTTGCCCTGTGGTTGCCTGCTCTCCAGAAATGCTACAGAATTATAATCTGACAAAACAGAGGTATGCCAATGCAGTACCTGTGACTCCTAGACCTTGATAACTAACTCAGTTATTAGTTCTGCCACTGTTTGTAGTAATGCTAATGAACAGTAACTGTAGTATGGCACCATTGATGCATCTGTAAAAAAGTTTCACGTCCATTGAGTTTGAAACAGATTTCTTCCAATCACTAGCAGAAACTTCCTTAGAGGCCAGACATAGGATTTAAAACTGAACTGCAGCAAAAAGTTACAGGAATTGCATCTGTATCTATATTTTTTAAAATAGTTTGGGTTGGAAGGAACTGTAAAATATCACCTAGCCCAAGACCCCTGCAATGAGCATCTTCAATTACACACATTTGCTCAGACCCCCATCCAGCCTGACCTTGAACTGAGCCCTGAATGAGGTGCCATCTCTGAGAGACTCTTCTGCTCTGTCAGTCTCTGTCGACGTGCACTGGGACATGAACGTATGGCAGAGAGCAGAAGAGGGGAAAATATGAGTGAGAAACACTCTTAGCAGAGGGAACACCAAGGCTGAAGAACAGTGAGGTGTAGACAGTCCGTGAAACACCAGCAGATAGCCACAATGAGTCCTGTGCTTGACTCACCACTGACAAGGGGGAAAAAAATGAGGAGGGAGAAGCAGCAGAGAGGAGCTTTTGGGGACATACTGTACACCTACAAGTACCCATGCCAGTGAGCAGCTGGTGGGGAGAGTCAGGAGTGAATCTGAGCTTGAGAACTGGGACAGGAAAAGTGAGTCTTTTGGTTCTCACTGCACAAAAATACTTGAATTGGTTTAAATTAGTTTTATCCAAGTCAAGTCCGCTTTGCTTGCAACACTATCTCTGTTTTTACTTAAACCATAAATAAATTACAAGTTCCCAAGTCTTTAAGCTTCATTAGCATTGTGGATGCCAGGGTTCTTTGATAAGCAATAACTTGTATCTACAAGACTGCATTCTAGTCATTGAGAGACTAATTTAATGTGGTCACTGTTAAGTTCATCCTGCTTATAAAGGCCATTATATGTATGAGATTTATTTGACTGAAGTAAAATGATAATGCCAAAAAAAAGGAAAGATTTTTCACATTTGCAGGAAATGAGAAATATGCTTTCTAAAAAAAAATTCTTGTTAGTTGAAGTTATCAAAGCAGATTTTAAAGCAACAAAGCAATAGTCCACAACATCATTCTAGTTATTCTCTCAGCATTTATTTGAAATAACAATACTTTCCATGATATAGTTTAAACATTAAGCAGTAGGGAATTGTCTTCATTTCACATCATCCAGTACTGAAGTGGCACATTCGAAGCAGCACAATAAACCTCTGATAGATCTGTACAATTTAGATAAATAGAACTCTGGATAACTAAACTAACAGAACTACTGCAACTGTTACCAAAAGAATGCCAAGAAGCTAGGCACAGCACTGTACACACCAAGTGCAGGAAGGAGGAACACAGGAGAACCAACTAAACAGATGGGAAATGTTTTTATATATACAGCCACATGTCTTCAGTTGCTCAACAGAAAAATAACATGTTTTATTTTGTCCTCATTGAGGAGAGAGTATGCACAAATGATGTTCAAAGAACACATGGCAGACTGAAACAAATGAAATGAGGGTTGTGTTTGGTTGGTTACTGTATTCCTCAGTGAATGAGTTTACAAAGGATATCTGGTGCTTAAGCAGCAAGGTTTTGTGCCAAGACTTGACAAGAAACATTAAATAAATGCCAGTTTTATTCCCCATCTTGCCCATTTACTGGCATTTTGGTGAGCATGCTAAAAGTTCCTGAAGGGCAAATTCAGGTGGTTTGTGGTCCAACATTTCTACTACAGGAATCCCCATTTGATAGCTTACAGTTTACCTCTGGAGGGAAATAGGCCTTTTAACAATAATTAAGAATATAAAACTTAGCAGAGAGCAGCAGGACACACAGTACAGTGGTTCACTTTCTGAGAAACCATCTATGCTTACACTCTCTCTGTGAGAACAGCCAGCCAGTTTGGTTGGAAGATACAATTCTGGTTAGTCAATGTTAGACCTGTGTGAACTGTATCATTAGGAAGGGAAAGATGGAATGGCAAGAACTTTTCCCTCTTTTTATAGAGAACTAAGACTGAAAAAGTAATATGGTGGTGACAGGCATTATCTTCCCAACACCACCTTCACTTCCTGCTACTTCACTATGAATTACCTGCTTTGCTTGCCATCATCTTCCCCGTTTCATCTCACTAATGGCTCTGGTTACTACCAGGCCAGCACAGTCAATACACTAATCCACGCTATGCTGGCTCAGAAGATACAACGCATCACCACCACATAGTATGACAACACGTAAACCAAAGATGCTCATTAGGAATCGGTAACTCTAACCACTGCAGTTTGCACTTGTAAGGTGTAAGAAGCAGCATTTTGAAAGCAGTGGTACTGACACAGCTATCTGCGTCAGAGGTGGTGGGTCAGCATTCCTAATTGGGTAACGGAACTAGAATATCGACATAATTGATGGGGAAGAAACCTGACTGGCCATGAAGCATCCCCTCATACCAGTTTTCATCAATCTGGTTAGTGAGGGTAATAATATCACCCTCTTTAAATCCCAGCTCCCCTTCATTCTCTGGTTCAAAGTCATACAGAGCTCGGCAGCATGGCTGATCCATGTGAGCACCTAAGGAGAAGAAACACAGAAACAACGTGCTTAAAAATCTCAACACTTAAGAGTACCCATTTTACTACTGTACCTATGACAAATTTTGGTTTTTTCTATTCTCACTAATATTATGATGACAGTTCTTTGATATTTGGACTGCCAAATTTGTTAGAAGACAGCTATTAACTTCTGACAGTCTTCAGTTACTCTACATGCCTCCTGGTAGAAGTCTGAGAATCCCAAAAGAACCAAGCTACAGTCAAGCCCAGACCTGAAAGCACAACTATGATCAATTTGGAATCTAATTTTTATTTGTTAATAAAACACAAAAAATTAAGCAAAAGCTCTAAAATATTTCCAGCTTTACTGGCAAAGAGATGCTTTGTCTGTTTACCTCAGGTAAGCAGTGTAAGCGGTAGCTTAAAACAACAGTGAAGATATAACTGTGTGTTTGCGCTTTATTTGGAAACGTCACTGGTACAGCTATACCACTGTATATGCTCCTAATCCTCTTAATTTTAGTACCACACTTCCAAAGATTTTTATTCTCCATTTCCACAAAACACTTTATTACAGGGCCATCAGGACAGATCCAGAAAAAGTTTAAAATTGAGAGCTTTCTAATATGCTAATTCAGGAACATCTGACTGTAATCTCTATAGGATAGCTAATGGGTATTATTATAAGCCATTAGTTTGATTGGATTTTCATATGTTATATGAAATTAACAAATATACTCTCTCTTCCCTCTCCCTGAAGTCTCTATAGCTTCAAGCCTACCAAAACCAAAATTGTTACCGGTCAAAATATTTAGGATTTAGGAGCACTAAATTGTAAGAAATCATATCCCCTCCTGAATTTCCATAGTAAAAGTTCATACACTTTCAGTGGTCTAAATGAACCCACACATGCCACTTCACCATAATGATAGTTCTAAGAATATATGGTCTACTTTTTCATGAATACTGGCTTTAAGATGAGTAAGTTTCAGACATTCTGTATATTCGTTTTGAACACTCATTTTGGTTAGAAGGCCCATGCTTGAGTTATTTTAGAACAGAACTTTTCCATTTCTGTAGATCTCAATAGAGTAAATTTTTCAAATACCAGACCTAATTTATTAAATTCTATAGTGAAATCTTATTTTCTTTTCTTTACATAATGGTTAGAGTGTATTTTGGTTTCTTTGTGATGAAGACTACTGTGCTGACATCAACAAGCCTTAGACCATGTTTGGTATCCTCATTGCTACCAGCTGAAATTTAGAAGAAGTAGCAAATAAAATCTTTAAATTAATCACTCCAAACATATATTCAAGAATTTTCAAATAAGGCATATTTCTGAAACCAATATACACATCCTCCTAAAGAAAATGTTAAAAACTTCCCTCTGAAGAGGGAAATATAAATGCTGGAGAAATGTCATGAACATCAGTCTGCTCTGGCTTAGCACAGACAAGTGTTCATGACCCTGCAAAAGAGAAGTAAAGAAGAAAATTACAGATGGAATGAGGAGAGCTCTAGCATGCAAGACTCAAGCCACACTCATGCACTAGGAATCTCAATTATATCCTTCTCCTTGTTAGTATAGTGAGGAGATTGTTAGGAGTTTGCAAGGTTGTGTAAGATTATTTCAGAGCCAAATGGAGATATTCTTCCTGTCTATATGTGGGAGAAAATCAAACATTCGCATCATGATGTGATGGAAAGAAAGGAAATCCTGAGTAAAGATCTAGCGAAAAACACCTCTTGCAAGGTGGAACATGATAGCAATTGTCACTGAGGTAAACTGGAACAACTAAAATCAGGGTCTGGACAGAGGCCAGCCCTCACCATACCATGGGATAACACATCATTATTGTGTAAGAAACAAATAATAAGACTTCCGTGGTATGTGCTGATATTAAACAAACCATTCTTTAAGATAGTAATTATGTACACTCATACTAATGGTTAATCTTGTGTGTGCTGGTCCTACTTGGACAAAGAAAATAGCTCATATAGCTTAGTTTTTCTTTTCACTTATTTTTACTTTCAGGTTCATTGTGTTGTAATACCTAATTTATTTATCCTACCTAAGTAGGATATGATTATGGAGGTCGGGCTGGCCTTAGATTTCTGCATCTTCGTGGAAAACTTTCCATCGTTATTTTGGTTCTCTAAATGCCTATTTTGTAAAGATCTGTTTTTCAGGGTAACCTTTTAGGAAAATATATTTTTGACCAAAAGACTCCTTTAAAGCAGTGGATAATCCATCTCTGTTCTTCTTCCTGAGGATATGAACACTTCTGAAAAAACCCACTTCAAACATCTCTCTTCTATATACTATCCCATTCCCATTTTCCCTCATGGAAGAACTAATCTCCAGAACAAAGCAGGCAACTTCTGCATGGACACTCTGCCATTACCTGACGGTTTGGGTGTGGTGGCATGGGATATTCCTCCATTGTGCTGTGTATTGTCACCAGTGGAGAAATCCAGGCTCATACGGGGTTTGGGCTGGTACTCTCGCCTGGGCTGAGAAGATGCCTCTTTTATTCTGCCAAAACATCAAGGCTAAATGTCAACACTTAAAGTCTTGTTAGCAGATGAGATGCACCAAATATCTTTATTTCCAAGGCTGAAATTCTCATCCACCAGCCACCCATAGTAAACAAGTTGAGTAATTTGGGGTAGTTTTTTTTGTTTACAACAGTAGTTTAAATTACCAAAACTAGCCAAGGTGTCTGTGCCATGAAATTGTTAATTCTTCATTCCTTTTAGAAACCTAGCTATTTGTCTATCTTCCTTTCACCTAACAAAAACAAAGTTTCTCATAATAAAGAAAAACTTGTTACTTGACTATCAATGCTTAGAGAAGGGCTAGACAAACATCTCTGTCCCCATTTTTAGCATGAATTTTGCTTCTAATCCTTGCAAGCATTATTTATTCAGTTGATTGATGCCAACTCTTGTCATTTTGTAAGAAGACTCCGTGGGAATGTACTGACTTCATCTGCAGACTTGGTTAATTTGCAATTTGGAATACTTGTTTCACAAAGGTACAAAAGTCCACTCTTCCCTACTCTCAAAATAACCATTTATTTATCATTAATTTCAACTATTTCTTCTAATTGAGAAATCTAGAGTTTCTAAAGAAGGGTCTATTTACAGATTCCAGGGCAAAATCCAAGGAAAGGATAAACAGAATCAGAGCAGCTTATGCAGAACAACTACCACATGTATTTCTAATTCCACATATGAAAGAACACTTAGTATGTACTTACAAGACACGTTGATTTTTCTAGCCTTTTCTATATCTGCCCAAGACTTGCAGCTGGTAGCACATTTTGATCCATCTATTGTAAAGACCTGCACCTAACTTCCTGACTTTTGGTCCCTATAATAAGGTTTTCGTCACCATCCAAAATACCAGTATAAGTCAGCTCCTAGAGAGTGCTTTTCTTTCACATTAAAAACCAAATCCATAAGCAAAAAAAAAAAAAAAAAAAAAAAAAAAAAGAAAAAATAAGTCTTTGTTTGGTTTCACTCATTAGCAAAATTCAAGACAGTAAATTTTTCAAAGAAATACTTACAGTAGTTCTGTTACACTTAATGCTTTCATGAAACACTATTTTTTTCACATTATGAACTATAAGGTGACAGTTCTACTGACTTGCTAAAAATTACCCAAAAGCTCAGCATCAGCCATGTTTCTCAAGAAAAGAAATAACTCCAAGGAGACCATTCCTACTTCCCAGCTGCTCTGTCATGATACTGTGTTGGGAAAACTTCATCCTCATTTCACGTGGTGAAAAAGGGAGTTTAAAATAGTCTTTGCTGACCTTCCAGCTTTTATTAATTTTACTGAAAATTTCCCAACATTTGCCAAGCTCCTAATATTTCCCAGTTCCTGGAATAATGGCATTTTAAGGACACTTATGCCTTCCATTAATGTGTAGAAAAGAAATGAAATTCTTTCACTTGTACTTCAAGAAGAAAGTCTTGAAGTCTAATCTAAAGAGCCACGAAAAAAATAGAAAACAAGTGCATTTTTAAATTTTTCATAGTTTTTGGAGTCTAACTCATATTTTTTAAGCATTCTTTTGTGAATATTTAGCAGGACAGTCAGGAATGTCTTATAAATTCCAAGACAGGACAGTCTTGGAAGGAGCCAGCATAAAAAGGTTCCATTCACTATTTCAAAGGGTATCTAGAAATTGGGCAGTATGAGCTGTAGACATCACTGACAGTGAACAGTAACAAATTTGCTCAGTAAAAAGTAAATAATGATTTACTTTCTGCTCTTTATAGTAAAAAAAAAAAAAAAAAAAAAACCAAAAATCCCACCAAACCCCAGGGGTTATGCATTACTTGCTACCTGCCTATCACCAGCAGAAAAAGACTAGTAGTTTGGACAGTAACAGCTCTACATCCCTGACTCATCTCTGGCATGAACACATCACAGTGCTCAATTTGTGTCCAGCACTGTGGATAAAGTATGATTTAGCCAGCAACCTCTTTACAATTAGGGATGCAAAAGATTTAGTTCGACCTAATTACCATAGCATTCTGATGAGAGGTCCTTGCAAAGCTAAAATCATTCACAGTTGAAAGTTGAATTAAAAATACTGACCAGTTAGCAGAAATTTAAAAATTGCAAAGGATCATCTGAATTGGTACAGGAAGAGAAATCTATTGTAGAAATGAATGTTCACTTAATGGCATAATTTATGGACTAACAGATAAAACCCCTGTCCCTGAGGAATTTTTAATGCTTCTGTAAAGAAAGAGAATTGCAGTTCTCTTTTGCAAGTGCTAAAAATTGTTCTGTTTGCTGTTTAGACAGTATTGCAAACTGTATCCAGGAAGAGCCACCACGACAGCCTACCCACCAAAACAAGTGCTGCTTCTAGACACAAAGACTTCAAGACTCAAAAGTGAATGAGGTTTTCAGGATGCATGCTCTGAGAAAATTAATACTGACAAACCCAGCAGTATTAGCAACTTGATCTATACTAATGACATCAGAAAACAGCTGCCTTTGCACAGTGTGTGAACATTATCTCCTCTTGGGAATTATATCCAGCTTTTTCTAGGAGTCTGCCAGAACCATATTAGTAGAGAAACCTTCCCTGAATGTTAAATTTCTTTGAAGAAGGATGTGTGTGTGAGAAGCTGATAAATTTGTTTTGATGGAAACAAAAATTCTAAAGTAACTCTTTTAAAAAAAGATGTAGGAATTCTGATAGCATATGCAGTTATACAAACGGAGATAGAAGAAATAGCTCAAGTCCTGTACCAAGTTTGATCTGATAATAGGAGGAATATTTAATAAAGTTGTTAATAACGAGGGTCTCACTATTGGCTCAGGAAGAATTTCAAGATACTCTTTTTTCAAAATCAATTTTTAACATCTTCTTTCAGAATGAGCACACTTTGCAAATACATGCACGAACAGTAAGGAATCCAAAATTGTGAGTGTCACTGAATTCAGTATTTATAAACACTTTCAGTTAACTCAGATTTGATGGCTGTACTGAGCTGAGGTGCTTTCCTGAACTCATACTTAGAAGTAGATGCATTGCAAAAACATTAAAATCTCAGCTTGCAATCATCTAATGAAATGGTCTTTGATTTCATAAAAGAACAAGTACCAAGTTGAGAAGCATAACAGCATTGCATTCTAGTCATAGGTTTTCTACCTCTGTAAAACTAACAAACTATTCAAGAAACTTATAAAAAGTGCATTACCTATCTTCCAGTTTAGAAGTAACTCGCTGTAAGATCTGTGTGGCCTGCTTGTGGTACTCCAGCTGGGCTTGCACAAGAGCAGAAAGCTGGCTCACTTGTTCAATCTGAGGATTGACATTAAAACATCAGGTCTTAGGAGACTACCAAAAAGCTCAGGCAATACAGAATAAAGACCACTGCCCACTGCAAATGTAGTTTAACTTATCCCTCTAAAACCTTGATTAATCTTTGCAGTTAGCAGTAAATATTTACTTATTAGTCTTTATTCATTACCACATCTGATCTGGAATGGTAACTGCAACTCTTCTCTGCTGATCATCTCTCCATGGCTGATTTGCATGAACAGCAGCCTACAGACCTACCACATTCAGCAAACACTATGAAAGTAAAAACGAGACTGTAATGAGAGTGTAATACACCTTCTCCCTCCCTGCCTTTGAAGGGCACAGAACCACAGGGACTGTGGCCATGCTTCTATTGTATTCTGACCTGTGAAGCAGACCAAAACAGAAAGTTACTGCAGACTTGGATGCAGATTAATTGCCGTGAGGGCAGACAGCCTTTCACTTCATGAGGGAAAAAACACCCAGATCCCCACTTTGGGGGCAGTGCGATTGCTAGCGGTTTTCAGAGTGCACAATGCCAAAATGGTGTAATGTTTGCCAGCACTATTTGCACACACGGGTATGGATATTACTACAAAGAATAAAACTACAAACTTGTTATATTTCCTTCATTTCAGTGCAGCTATATTTAATTCCTATGCAGATACCAAGTTCTATATGCAAATATTTTCAGGTTTGTTATAGCTCCTCTACAGCAATCTGGTAACAAAATGAGGAGTTAGAATAGGTGTGTAATTAAAATCAAATAATTCACATCAACAGAAACACTTAAAATAATTTCCTTTGACTACATATTCTGTAAGACAGACCTCAGCTGACTTGTTATAGAGACGTTTTTTCTTGCTTAATTCAACAATTTCAATACTAATTATAAATAGATCATTAGATAAACCTAGAAAATGCTCAATCTGAACCAATATATAAGCAAAACATATTCTGCAGAGTCAGATATGAGCAGTCACTATAACTTTGTATTTTCTATTCCCTGTTGCATCTGATCACAGCAGAGACCATAGGGTTATGAGTTCATAATTTCTGATCTTTACAGTCCTCTCAGCAGCCCATACAGTTGAGAAAAAGCCTTGGCCCAAACCCTATAACCACAAGCAAACATAAATAGTTATATTTACATAATTCTAAGAAGAAAGATACTTCAGTTTTGCAAGTAATGCTTTGCATTTAGGAAACACAACAACGCTGCAGAGGACTCACATCCTCTAGCTCAGTTACCTATAAAATACCTAAAATATTGTTCCTACAAGAACATGCTGTACATTATTATAGATTCTGAGCCTTACGCTGCGTCCAACAAGGAGGAAAGTGCCTCCACTATCTTTCTAAGACTCTGGTCAAAGATTAACAAGAGTTATCTCACATCCATCTCCAGAAGGTTAAACATGCTTGACTCAGCAATTTCTTTTGATTCATCAAATTTCTCCAGAGCTTGACGAAGTTCTTCATCAGGGAGCTTGCCCTGTCTTTTCTTCTTGTAATCAAAATCCAGGCGTCGACCCTCCATTTTCTTCAGGTGATGCTAAACAACCAAAAAACACAAATACAAGTAGACAATAAAGGACCTTCCCCAACCTTCCTGATTCTAAGCAGGTAGTCCATGCACCCTTGGAAGCATATGTTGTTTGTTGCCCACTAACCCTCTCCAGAGGAGAGAAATATGGAACAATGACATACGTGGGTTTACGAATCATTTAAGAAGCAATGATCTAAATGACAGACCAAGACTAATAAGAGGCCTGGCAGAATGGACAACTTCAATTGCCATCTCTATAAAAGATACACAGGTTTCTTGCTTTTTAACTCAGATGAAGAATTACCTGAACACATTGTTTTTTTCCCTAGATGTTCAGGAGAAATACTTTTAAAAGCACAACTTACTATATTTTTGTCTGTGCAACATCATTCATGAACAAACGACACAGGATTTATTTTTATCATTTCTACCAGACCACTAAATTATCTTAATGCTATCTTATACTGAAGATTTCCTAGTCTGTTACCTGCAGGTAACGCTCATGTTCATCTGTTTAGCAGCTGCCACGTTCAACTGGCCACAAGTAAATGCTACCAGCATGACCATGATGACTTGAAGTGTTTACTTCCTCTCAGAAGAATCAATTTGTCATGCACTACGATATTTATAACTACCCACTTTCTAAATTATATCAAACAGTCCAAGATATCTTTCATCCACATACATTTAACAGTATGAGAGCCTTACTGAGCTGAGAAGAGCAGCTACTTATGCAGATAAGCATTTGCCATACACTAGAAAATGGCACGTAAACATCAGCACATCTATTTTGTGAAATGAGCTTTCAAATGGCAAGATTAGAGTACTGTGCTCTTGCCTGCATAAGACTGAAAATTTTACCATCAAAAAATGTTCAAACTTTTATCTTTCCCTTTCTAAAGCATCATTAAGAGATACAGCACTGAAAGCAAAATTCAAGCCAAAAGAGACAAAAGTCAGGTCATTTTCAAACCTGAATGTCCCGTTTTAAACTATGCAACTAACAAAAATTCTAAACATATAGACAGTCCACACACTTGGCATTATTAAAATGCTGCATTTAGGGCAATACCTGTATTTCTCTCAGATCTTTGTCATGGAGATTCTGAAGTGGGTCAATGAAGTTTTGCTTCACTTCCATGTCTAAAGAGTCCTTGACTTCAGAAAGCTCCTTCATAGCTTCTCCCACATCAACAAGTGCTGGTCCTGAAATAAAAGATGCAGTCAAAATAAGTTAATTTCAAATCACCTTAGAATGAAACTGAGTCATGGAAACATCATGACAACTTCAGTTAGTATTTCATTTGAGGTCTCAAATTTAAGAAAGAAATAGAGGATGATACACTATGTGAAGAGATAGATTTTACACTCCTGCAGCCACCAGAGTTCATGCCTTGTAATACAGCTGAATTTGTGGTTCTATGATGTGTAGGACAGGCTCCTCCACATCACTGTTGTCCATTCATTCCCCACTCTGTTGAAATAAATACGCTAGAAGAGAATTGTATTTACTTAGTGTTATCATCACCACACTGCATTAAAAAATAGTTTAATTTGAGTCTAGGTCTCCCCATTTCTATCACTGAGACTGGTGACAGTACCAAATGTAAAAAATCTTAAAAAATTCACAGATTGTTTGTTTTAGTTAAAGTTTTTTTGATGAGACTATAGACTTCATAGTACTAATACACTTGAGAGATCTGCTACACACACTACTCAAGTATAGGTGTATGAAGCTCATAAACTTCAATAACCCTAACTGCCTTTTGAAATTTCCTCCAAGATTAACTTGAGGGCCCTGAAAACTACCACTCTGTCTTACTTCTGCTCCACAAAAAAAAAACCAAAAAAACCCAAAAGAAACAAAAAAACCCCCGAGGAGCTCAAACATACCTCCTGTTTTAAGGTATAGGTTAGGGAGAACAAAAATAAAACCACTTTCAATGAATATGAAGGGTCTAAAATCAAAATATATGAGAAATCAGAAGCTTTGTCTCCCAAGCAGCAGATGCCAGTAATGCACTGCAAATGAGAGAGCCTTCCAGATTTGAACAAAGAATGACAAATAGCTGTAATAGCTGCTGTTAGTTAAGAATGTGAAAATAACTGTCATATCTAGGCTGCATGGTAGTGCAATTGTCACAGAATATAAAGCGAGTTGCAAAAACTAGATTATATTAGTTCTTCATTTTCCTTTTAATAAATGAGAGGCAGCCAATAAAAAAAACCAGCAGTATTTAGCACAAGTCAAACTACATCTGTCAAGCTTAACAGTGAATTACATAAAACAAGAAAGAAAGTACTTTTTCCATTCCGTATGTCTTTATGTGAGGAAAACAATTTTATGATGGTTCAAATAGCGAAGAGGATTTCCACAGTCCCATTTGAGGGTCCTGTATGTTGTCATGTAAAAATGGCCACCAAGAAGTCCACACAAACAAGACAGAAAGACAAAGTATGCTGTTGTAATGCCATAATGTTATGTTTTTATAATCAGAACTCTACTGCCGAACATAGTTTTAAGAGTCAATTTAACATCTGTAACCCAGACAGCTGTAAACTTATTTGAGCTTGGAGGGAGGAGCAGTTAAGACAGGAATGTTCATTAGTTCCTTAAAATGTGGAATTTGGTCAGAAAAAAAAAAAGGCCAAAGCTGATTAAAAATCTGTTAGTTTTTAATCCTTGCCTGCAATGATGACAGTAACAGTTGGTTTAAGGATTCTGAGGACAAAAGCGCTTTGTTCTAGATATGCATAGACAGTAATACAATTTCTGTACATGTACATATTTCAATCCAACATAGCCACAGTATCACAATTTACAATAGAGAGTTAAAGCCTATGGGTCAAAAGGGAAACACTTTGACTTCCATTTATACAAAAAGTTCCTCTAGTTGAAATTTTCAAAAGATACTCAAAACAGGCCTAGACCCACTTTAAAGGAAAAGTCAGATGAAGCAGAATTCTAACGCTTCTTGCAGAGAAGCAGAACTCTAATGCTTCTTACAGATGTTTTTCCTCTGTAAGAGTGCAGCCCTTCAATAATGAAAGCTGTATGAAATTTTCCTACCTTTCTCATTGCATTATAATGGAAAGGGAAGTAAACAAGTTACCAAAGTTGCATTCTTCACCAAGTTCTCGGCCAAATTTCAGCATCGCATCTGCCAGCAAGGCTTCTGCCTGCGGATAGCCTGGTCCTTTTTCTTGGCCTCGAATTTTTGACATAGTGTTGATCATGCTGAGTTTAGCTCTGGAAGCTGAAGAAGGCAAGTGACAGAGGTTACAAGCATGTAATTGTTTGCCTACACAGGCATAAATCCATTCTTGTATTTAAATCTATCTGAGTAACTTAAAACATATTTTAAAGCTACTATGTAAGTTTAGGACTAAGCCCTGTTTTTCATCAATTATTTTCAGAGCAAAGGAATGAAATATTGTTGGTTAATACTGTTTTTATTTACTGGCAGACTAGAGAGGAGTGTCTGTCCTGAACTTTTAAGACAAAGCTTCCCATGAAATGACTTGGACAGTGGAAAGCCCAGGAACACTCCCAAGATAGCATGTTTGACATGTGACAGAGATGAAAATCTTTAAGATCTCTCGAGATTCATCTTATTCTTAAAATCTCTAGGTACCAGATGGATACCAGATTGAGCCAGCCTTACCCTCAAGGAAAAGTCCATCCTAGGTACACTGAAGATTAAACTGTGGTACTCCCCATTTTTTAAATGTTTGAAAGTTTTTCGGTTGTAGAAAATGAGGAAAGCCTATGTCCCCAAATATGATGTGCAGCAACCTTTGCAACACTTTTTGCTTTGTATTGGGATTTAGGGAAACTCCTACTTCAATAAGGTTTTCAACTGTACTACAGCTTGCATTTTATTTCAGACACACACCTGAAGAACAAATATTAAAAGACAAAACACAAATATTGAAATTGATGAAAACAAAGACAGCAAATATAAAAGAACTAATTTGTTTGCTGCTGTGCTTTAGCTAATTTTTGCAACTACAGCATGTGAATGGCCTGAAGAGAGCGAATTAGTTAGTACCACTTGACTTCAAATTTTTCCAGATAAATCCAACTGGCAGCAACGCAGACTCAGAGCATGTTTCTTATCTGCACTACTGTGTGTGCTACTGGAGGGTAGCTATGAATTCTACTTTCCCCCTTGCAAACACTTGCTTTTGTAAGGTGCTCTTAAAATTAGTTTTCCTGTCTACAAAACATTAGTAGTTCACACTGTTGTGTGCTGATTTCATTGGTCAAAACTCAGCCTTCCACAAGTTACGTCAGCAAAATGAAATACTAGCAGACTGGAGTCAACAAATGGTTTTCAAATATTTATTGTTAAATAAATCATATCAAGAGAGAGATCTTGTTGTGGAGTATGTTTTACTTTTCAGCCTTTGTTCACACAGATACTGTCAAGAAAACACACACAGGAAAATCAGAAAAGTCTCACAGTACTTATTTTGCCTCAAAATCAGCTATGAAAGGGCAATGCATTTTTAACATTTAGTAATTATGGGGTTTTTTTTGTTTTCCCACTACCCTTGAGTGCCATCAGATTATGTTTTTCAACATGTGAATTTCTTCATGCCTTCTGTTTCTACCCACTACAAAACTACAGTCAGCAGACTTGCTTACTGTTCAGTATAAGAAACTGCATTTTAATGAAGTTAAATGTCATTGAAATGATGGTGGCAATAAGAAAATACAGACGCACAAAAGAAAACAAGGCACAAACAAAATTAGTCAGGGGAGTGGAGGCAGCAAGCTGAATTAAATCAGGAGCAAATTTTTGGGAGGAGTATTTTCAGAAATTAAAGAAAGAAATATAAGAGGGAACATAAAAAAATGAAGTGGCTATATTTTGGACAGCAAGGTAAGAGTAGAAAGCAAAAGTTAGAAAATGATGCATACTTCTTTAATCGATATTTCAAAATACCATGGACTCAGGTGAACTATAGTATCACAGTACTATGTTATCCAAATGTTTTCCAGGCACATTATTCATCAAGGAACGTGTACTACATCTCAGCTCCTTTTCTTCCTACCAAACCCAGGTAAACTTTTAATTTTCTTTAAAATACTGCTGTTAAAGGGTTTTTTCTTGTTTGTGGCTTGTTTTATTGTTTTTTTTTTTTTTTTTTAATTAAATTCCCTCCCTTTTCCCAATGTAAGATTCCTAATTTTTATGAAAATGGGAAAGCAAATGGGAAATAATAGAAAATGGCATTTTTGGTGACCCACGTAAAAGGTAATACACAGCTGTAGGGAGAATTTTAAAAGAGAAATTTTTTTATTTCATTGAAAAAATAAATTACAATTCTTCTCACTATAGAGAGCCTTTATGCAACTGATGTAAACAATCTAAGATCAGGTGAGTGCTGAAAAGGTTTAGTCCTCTTCTCTTACCTGTGGAATGAACAACATGATGTCATTTTATAGGGACGAAAGTGAATCTTCCCCCTGCCTATTACAATGTTAATTTTTTTATTCTACTTGCATGTGCCACAAGCAGAGGAAGGGATATGGAAACTGTTCTTTCATGCAGCACTGCAAATTTAAAACTGCCTGAAGTGCCTGAAATCACACCCATAGCTACCTGCAGAAATTTTGCTGTCTGATTTTACCGTGAGCCTGTTTCACCACTCCCAGCAACCATAACCACTCAGATGTGTCAAGAAGGCAATCAGAGAAGCACTAAACAGCAAAAGCTTATTACTCAGTCTACACAGTGTTGCTTAACAGCAGTTTGACAGCAGTTAACAATTTTATCACTATCCCCGAAATGTTTGCCAATCCTGTTGCTTTTCCTGCAGAGTACATTACGATGAGCAATGAAGCTGTGGACTCAAGTAATGTACAGAATTTCATCTGCTGACATAGAAACTGTTCTGGTCACCATTATTTTCTATCTAGCAGTTCTTGAACTTGTAAATACTATTTAAATACTATTCCTCCTATTTTTTCTTTTTTTTCAAACCACTGTCAGCTTTATTAAAATATTATCTTATCTTCCGTGGTCTAACATAAATAAAAATCACCAATTAATCTGTAGCAGCAATAGCCCTTCAGCAAACCACACTGGAGCTGAAACATTTCACAGCAGTTCAAATTTATTTCTAGCTGTTAGGAATAAAATTTCTCAGTGTTAATGTCTGAATTTGGTCTGCAGTTCCACGAAGCTCTAAGATACTTATGGCAGACAGAAGGCCTAATTTTACCTTCAGGAAAGTGGTCCCAGAACCAGCCTGACAGAGTTTGAAAAGTGTTTGTACTACACTCAGGCATATGGTATGACTCTTGGGGACAGGGCTGTTCAGGACCAGGACTCAATAATCCTTGAGGGTCCCTTCTAACTCTGCGCATTCTGTGATTCTGTGATTTATCACAAGATAACTCCATTGACCTTAACAGTGACACTGGCATTGACTTACATTAGTATCAAAACACTTATGCTCCTAGATCAGTACAGAAATCTCTTTAATATTCAATGTAATGGTTTACTGTTTACTGCAGGTCCAGATCACCCATTCCTGCAAGAAACCTTTGGCAAAAGAGGAACGTGTAGTTCTACATCAGCCCAACTGAACCTCTTCTTTCATCTCTCTATGGAAAAGACTCATTGGTTTTTCTCCCTATGGAAAAGACTCATTGTTTTGAGGTTCAGTTTAGACACATCTGATAACACTTGATTTTCTGTCCTTTTCTCCAGTATGACATCAACAGCTCTTTTGCACCATCCCTTTCCTGTAATAAGGATGGGAAACTGGCAGAGGACCAGAGGAAAAGTGGTGTCTCTTCTTACGCCATGAAGGAAGTGTCTTTCAAACTTTGCTTTTCCATGGTCAGCAAGGACTGCCTGGTCCTTTTTCCTTCACATGGCAAATGACTGGGAAGGTAAAGGAAAGAGCTGCCTCATGCAGATGCTCCCACCATTCCTCCCCTGATGCCCAGGTGTGGGCTGTGCTGATGCCAGGGCTGGAGCTCCTGGCTGGAGCCGAGGGACGGGCACTGGCTGCGCCCTGCCCTGCTGCCCGGGGCAGCCACAGCCATCACCAGCTTTGGGGGAGACCCCATGCTCTCAGTGCTGACACCTACAAGTGAGTACACCTGGTTCGTGGGCATGTGCTGCCCACTCACCTAAAGAAGGAAGGCTCAGAATGGAAACAAAGCCTTCCAAAGCCACTCTCCATTCACCGTGGCAGCCTAGCATGGAGGCCTAGCATGGAGCATCATCTCCGTTGTTTACCGTAACTTCGCCAATTTTGTGTCAACCTTGATTGCGCCAGTGAGGATGAGATCTGTCAGACTTGATACTGGTAAGAAAAACTGTTTTCAAGAAGTGGTGCAAAACTGTAAAATTGTGAAATTAGGTTACCTGGATTTGGCTGAAGATACTCTATTGTCTTTGCCATTATTTCCACAACTGCCCTGCTGGTAACATCCACTTTCTAGAGGACAGAGGGTTAAACAAAAAGAAAAATGGAAGTTAGACAAAAGGAAGAAATTTTTCTCTCATTTCGTTCTTATAAATTTTTTTAACTCTTCTTATAATTTTACTTTTATGTGCTTCAGAACAGCCCTGGTACCAGAACCTGGAACCAGGTGATAATACCTGAAAAACTACTAAAGTATGAGTCCACCATTTCAGTTTATAGCAGGTCCCTTCTCAAGTAAGGCCATTAGTACAGAGTACCTCAGAAAGGGTTAGGAATTTGATACTTTGTACAATGTTATTGATACATTTGATGCATTTGATTATTGTGCAGGAATAATTCTTTATATCACCATGGGAACCATCCACAATAGGGAAAACCTTTTGATAGAACATTCAGAGACAGCTTTTTGGAGAACTATCTTTGATCCCCTAATAAGTGTCAAAATGAGAGGAAAGCAGAAGCCACTCAAAACCAACCACTAACAATAAAATGTGCTGTTTACCTCTTCCAGTGAAATGTCTGATAAAATTGGGGTAAGGAAGACTAGATATCCCTCAGTTCCCAGTCTCAAGAAACCAATCAGCATGAAGGCACTGACCATTTATTGCTCCCTGGCTGATTCCCATATATAGAATTTTAAAAAACTTAGGACTGAATAGCACTACTTTTTTCTACTTTCTTTTGTAGTAAGAAGTCTTCCTTTCTTAGGAAGCAGTCCCTGTCCATATCCAAGACTGAATGTAGCAAGTATGCAACTATTCTTACTCTCAGAATCAGGTCTCAGAGAAAAAAAGGTTTGGCAGATTGGGGCACCCCTATAATGTCCTGTGCTCTGTATTTATGAGGACACATTGCATTTCTCTGCAGGGTAGCTTGCATCCCACAGAGTGAACTCCTTTATCATAATGGCAAGTTCCTATTTTAAAAAAGAACACCTGAGAAAGGTTGGTTGCATTATGCTGTCATCATGTCCTTCCTGTTTCCTGTTGCCATTGCCATCTGTCAGGTCTTGCTCTATCCTTTACACAGAGAAGCAGGAGAGGTCTGCCAGACTTGGGTGAATAAGTAGCTGAACTGCCTGGCAGGGAACACAGAAATGGCTAGGAGGCTGCAGAGGATGGTGGGGGTGAGCGAACGGACGGCCAGGGATGTGCAGAAGGATCATGCTCACTACCTGCAGAAAAGCTGGCAGTGGACCCAGGGCCAGGCAGGGAGTGTGGAGGCAGCTGATGGATTTACTCCATTCCTTCCGCAGCTTTCAGTGCACCTGTCTCCTGGGCTGCCAATCCATCCCCCCCCCACCAAGTATGATGTGGGAGCCACACCTGGCTGTTGCAATGTCCTGTTTTTCACTCTAAACTTTACCTCAGTTTTCTGAACCCATGTTAACATTTTCCAGTAGGAATGCCTATAGTAGTTACCCACTTAAAAAGAAGCTGAGAGGAAGAAACCAGCTCTGTGCTTTCTTTGTAAGAAGTACAAAGTACATGCCCTTTATTTTCCATCCAAGTTTTTTTCCCCCACCTCGTTATACAAATGTACAGATAAATAGCTTCTTTTTCGCTTAATCAGAGTTACATATCAGATACATATGTTACAAATCTCCTAGCACGAGCTTTTATTACAAGATTTGACAGCACCTTTGAAAGCCGAAGCCTGAAAAAACGCTGCCCCTACTGATCCTTTCAGGCGGAATATGATCACTGCCACGCACAGCTGTGGCTTTTTTTGCCTTTTTTTTTTTTTCCCTCCACTGAGACGCTCAGTGCTATCACTGGCAGCCTCACCAAACAGAGGGTTCTTCTCTATCTACCTGAAGCATGTTGCCAGTGGAGGCTGCCTAACAGGACCTCTGAACCTGTGAATGAATACCCCAGTGCCACTGTCATGCCTAGAGCCTTGATACTCAAGGAGCCAGGAATTACCAACACCCTTCTTGTAGACTGATTCAGTTTTCAGAGATCATCTACAAAGGTTTAAATGCAGCTAATTTGTAGATGACTTCAGCCCCAATCTCTGAACGAAGCATTTGCATTATAGAGTTCCATACATCACATATCCCTTCGTTAGAAAACAAAAAGAAATAGAAAACTGACAACACAGTCCTGCTGAGCTAAGTGTTTCAAAATTCTCTAAGTGATTCCAGGACCAAAACCTTTGAAATTCCTGCCCTAGAAAGAAAAAATGCATGCTAATAATGAATATATGCTGTATTTAGACTTACCCTTTCCATTTCTTTGAAATCATCATCCAGTTTTGTTCCTTCTGCACCTCCTACTTTTTCACTCACTTTCTGCAATTAAAAAAAGAACAACAGGTTCAGCAACAACTGAAAAAAATCTAGCTATAATATTTCCTTACAGAAATGCTAGTTTTTTTCTGTTAAGTCAGTACAACACTAAAACTTATTACTCCTTCTGTAAAACTTATTTCCAGCACACTCTAAAGTTAAACATTCAGAAATAACATATTGCTGCTTAAGCCTCAGAGACCCAGTCTTTGACCAAGGATAGAAGCCACACCTAAGCACAAAGCAATAAGAAGCTTCCTAGGCATGGCTGTAGCCATCCAGAAGGCGAGAGGCACCTATGCCTGAGAACTTTTAGATATTGACTCAACCTGAAGTAGATCACCAGTAATAATCAAGAGTTTATATATAAACTTGATAGACAGAGAGACAGATAGAGAGATTGATTTAAAACACCCCTATATGCACACCATAAAAGAGCTTGAGTATTATGTAAGTTATACATAAAATATCCAACTCACTTATCTGGATAGAAAGAAATAAAGGGAACTCTGTTAGTATGAGTTTAGTAAATACTCTGGGTTTATTAATCACTATGTAAGTTATTAATTACTGATTTCAGTGAAGTGATTCCAGTAATAAGCAAGAAGAAAGAAAAAATTTCACTTTTCCCCTCTTGGTTTTAACTACTGTAGTTAAGTCCTCTACACTATTTTTTTAGTATAAAGAGGAGGAATATCCACAGTCACTTACATGCAATTAGTAAAATCCAGACATCTGTATGATTTTAAATTCACTTCAGTTCACTACAACAAAGCTGCAAGTGCATCATGGCCAAGCACTTACTAATGCAGGGTGTAATTATCTGTGCAGTAGGAAATAGCTATCAGCTCTGTTTGTTTTCTGTCAGCATCTCAGAAATTAGTAGCCAAAATGGTGCATTAATGAAACAACAATACTATGACAAAAACAAGGAACTGTATCTCCCAGCATTTCCTGTACAAAAGAGATGTGCAAAACCATACACACAGCCTCTTATCAATAATCTGAATATTAATGAATCTGTGGGGTCTGTATTACTAAACTTGTGCTCTACAGAGATAAGTGAAGTGCCACAAAACAATCAAACACAGTACTGTTAGGAGTAGTGGACAAGGGATAGTTTCAGTGTTTTAAAAGTTTATTAATTAGTTTCATGAATGAGTCTTCTGCAAAAGGATATCCTACAACAGATAATATGGCTAAATCTGCACAGAAACTTCCTACTATAAAGATTTAACATCCCTGAAAATAACGGTATGCTAACATACTAGCACTTTAATATTTAAAATAGATTTTTAATATCTGCGGTTCAGCTCCAAGGCTACAAAGTACTCAAAAGGAATTAATCTCCCAGCCCTTTTTGGCTGTAACTCTACATTTCATAATTTTGAAATATTTTCATGGTTGATGAGGATTTGCAATGACATCTCATTCCATCCCCATAGATGCCCAAAATATCCTAATTCACATATATAAAGCATAGCAATTGCTCCTTTCTTTGACATTCACCACTACTCCAGCTGAGAATTGTATGACACTCTTAAAAGCACAGCCCAGCAGTCTTCTGGAGTGGTCACTGCTTAGTCAAAGAGGCAAGTCACTCCCCTCTTCTAGACTTGCTTTCAGTTTTTGCTTACCTCGTCAATATTAGGCTCACAGTTACCAGAGTCACTCATTTAAGGTGGCTAAAAATACTGTGTGCTAAGCAGAAAATTAATTTGTGAAGCTCTGTGGCAAGTACTGATACAAATGGGTGAGTCAAAGGAGAGAGAGAGAGAGATGAGCTGTTAATTCTTCAGCCCTTCTGGGGCTGGGAGTCTCTTCTCTCAGGACAGTTCCACCGCATGCCCTCAAGGAACCGCGCTCAACTCCATTATCCAGACAAACCTCTGGTTTGGAGAAGCACTGAAAGACCTCAGGAAAAAAACAGCTGAACCAAAATTCCACTTAAAAATTTAAGTACTGTTTGGTTTTGATTACTTTTTTTCCTTGAAGGCCGCAGTTGCTCAAGGAGTCAGAGATGAGAACTCTAATTAAGAATTCAGATTTAAGGATAAAATAAAATTAAACCCTCAACAGTTCTTGCCCCTTGGATCAGAAGGGGATCATCTGCTCAAAAGAGGGTACCACACCTCCTTTTCAAGACCAAAATCAAAAGTAGTCAGGTGGGACCTTTGAGCCTGAGAAAGGCATTTGCAATAGGGCCCACGTCTATGCCATTGTAGTAGTAATGACTAAATTTAGAGATATTTTTCAGCCTGTTTATATTCATCCTCCAAATCAACTGTTAAAGCATTTCACTCAGGCTACCACTCCATCAGTATCTAAGTTTAACAGACCTGATTATCATAGGTCATGAAGCCATGCCAGCTTCCACCAGCTCAGGATCTGCTCTCACGCCAAAGATTTAAGAAGCTCTCAGGAACATCATCAGCTAACAGCTACAGACACCCAGAAATTGAAAGTCTCCCTGGCCACGTCATTTTAAAGCTTCAACATTTTGGTTCTTGCTTTACAACAGATCTAAAATTGGGCTTCTTAAAGGAACAAGGTGATATCCTGAAAACATTTTTATGATTCAAGAATATACAGACTTCTTCTACCCATAATAATGTCACATTTTACTGTTGGTATCTTCATACTTTATTTGACTGAAAACCAGTGCTATATAGTCCTTTGGAGTAAATTCCAATTTTATAACGATCCTATTTCCACCCAGGTAGAATATGAATTCAACATCAGCTGGTCAGAATGGTTTCAGTAGGGACAAAAAAACTGGCATGACTCTTACACATTTCCTCTCCCCCCCCCACCCCGGTAGTTAATATTAAAAACACAGATTTTGGTAAATGTTGACAGGAGCTTGAACATAAGCCACAGTAACAGGAATGAGGTTTTGTAGATGGATTTCATGTGAAACAACAAAACTTGTTAAGTCATAGTTAGGAAGCCATTTGTTTCATTTTTCATGTATTAATGCAAATAACTCTTTTTTTTTTTTTTTTGGTGTATTGCTATGTTATGATGCAGTATGGCAAGGGACAAAAGAATGCTTGAGCAGTCACTATGAATATCTTGAAAATTCCAGTAAACTTTTATAGAACACAGGGATCATCACTTAATATCTCATATAGCAGTCCTATAAAGATGCATCTTTAATGCTGTCATCTCTCACTATTCACAAAATATTAATATAAATCAAACACGCATTAGACAGCTATTCCAGGACACTGAATTGTACCAGAGTTCTGAACAATTCACAGGTCAAAGACCCTCTACCAGAAAATCCTGAAGACTATGATATGACGCTACCCAAACTTGAAAATGCAGTAAGACCTGCATTAAACTGCACTCTAGTCACCTGAGTTTGCAGCTTGACTAATTTAATGACATACTAGATTGGCAGCAAGTGTAGACAGCAGTTTTGTTCCTATAGAGGAGGAGAAAAAACAGTTCAAAATAGATTACCAACACAATACACTGCCTTTTCCATATGATGAAAATTGAATGCCCTGATTGCAAAGTGGTTATACCACAGTAAGACTGAAAAGTAACAGTCTCCTTATTGCATGCATTCCTATCTCCAAATATGTATCCATGGCACAATTTTCTGTTCCTCAAAGGAAGGCTGTTGACAGCAGAGTGCTATCAAATTGTCACACAGTGAACAGGTTGGTAGAAAGAAAATTTTTATTAATATGAAAGCTACGGGAAAGATTAATGAATGAAGCTTACAAAATCACTATGGAAGAAGAAACGCCCTCTGTAGTTCATGCTCACTAAATTCAAGTCAACCTATTGATTTCTCATTCCTGATTGCTCAATATTTCTTTCACAGGTTTCTACAGTTCTTCCATGGTTTTTTTACCGTTTTGAGTTTTTTCTGTCACAATAAGGAAGCACAGTAAAAGAATTATCTTCAGGTTTGTTAAAAATTTTCAGATAGGCTCTAAAATGCTGTGATGCTTTGTAAGCTTTTCAAACACAAGGACGAAGCACACATTTCAATGGAAGAAGTCTGCGCGTGTACAGTGAGGGTTTTCCAACACTGCAGCCTTTTCAGGAGAAAATATTCAAAAAGGAACATATTTATTTTTTAAAAAGCACAGTCTCTAACCAAGACTTTCTTTTTAAAAAATTCTGTCACTACTAGAGCAAGGAAAAGAACTGCCACTTCCAGGCTAATTTTTGGCTGATCCTGCACTGTTTGGCATTTATGGTATCAGAATTTGCTACCACAGAAAACACGTGACATCTACAATTTAGATTTATGATCATGACCCCGGCTCTCTGTAGATTATGAAACATCTCATGGCAAATCACATTCTCAGCAATAACAGTCAGCAAGAGAGGAGGTATTCTGCTTATTCAGATAAATTAGAATAGCAACAGTAAGAAAATCCCACCACAAAAGCATATGTAAATTAGCTCCATTTTAGACTTCTTCTTTTTCAATTGGCATCAACAGACTAAAAAAGGACTTTTCCAGATTAATATGGAGATACCTTATCTCAGAAACATTAAGAGGCCATAGAAAACATCAATATTGATTCACAGCACCTTATCATATACTGAAAATCATTTGAGCAGATGTAGAGCAATCTCACCCAATTTTTCCAGAATAACCATCTAGATAAGGGTACTCATCATTCACAAGCCAAATGACCCAGTATCATTAGTTTTGGAAACTCAACAAATGTAATAAATCTCACAAGAATCCAGAAGTGTTTGATAAGCCTTACATTCATACTGTAGTTATTTGTTAGTGAAATTGAGCAAACCCCACACTTGCATTAAACACAATAGATCTCACAAGGAAAGGTTGTAACACTCAACTCTGCAGTTCACATTATTTGAATTTTATTCTATTTTTCTTTTAAATATGTAAACAACTCATGCAAAATAGAGACTGTCAATAGGACACAACATGAGAATATAAAAAAGCCACCTTAGTAGTAAAATGAAAATAGGATCCAAATTTTACATACATTAAAGTAACAGTAATGACCATTTACATTTCATTAGTAAATTTCTCTTCTTCAGCTGTAGAGCCACAAACGGAGGGCCACCATGCCAGCTGGAGCTCAGCACCAGAAGATCCTTCCCATAGAGAACTGAGGAGCATAGCAACACCACTGCTATCACAGAAGCTGTAACAGGTCATGAAGACAGTGTGAAAGACAAAAGTAAAAAACTTAGAGAACTAAGAATCTCTAGAGAACTTAATTTTTTATGTCCTGTTTTCACTGAGATTCTGATCATGGCATTGAGGCTTTGCTTTTTCCATGGCAAAATGAAGAAATGCACTTGCAAAGCACATGGGAAAATAGTTAGCATTAATTTGCACCTGCTACTGCTTGCCATCAGCAGCATATCTAGCAGAAATGTTCATGATGTATTTTAGGTAAGCATCTGCCAGACAAGCCTGAGATTATCTTTTCTTTTTTCCTTCTGTCACTCAGTAGATATATTTAATCAGGGAATAATATACTCTGTCCCCTGATGGCACTGAAATCACTTTCTTCCTGCTAGAAATTTTTGTTTGCTGGCCTGTTGTACCACAACACCAAACTAGCCACAGGCTGGCTAGCTTTATTCACCCTTGAACGTTCCCTTGACTCTGCTGTTGGATTCAGAGTGCGAACAATAAAGTGTGCTATTCAAAGACCAGGAAGTAAACTGAATTTTGGAAACTCAAGCAGGGAAGGCTATGACTGGATTCTAAAAGGCTTGCCTTCTTCTCTCACAAAGCATCGTCTAAATACCCTTTATACATACACACAATAGCTTGGCCTTGCTAGTCCTCACAGCTGCTAGTAGTAGGGCCCACAGCCCTGTTTATGAGTCCCACTAACAGTCTGAAGGCAGGTCAGAAAGCCAGGGAAATTGGCTGTAGAGGGGAACACGTAAGACACAAGAACTGTCAGTGTGAGAGACAGGCCATTGCTAAAGCCTGTCAAACCATGAATGAAACTCCTTGTGGGACAGGCTGTCCAGTAATGCCAGTGTGGAGCAAAAGCATAATATTTCAGCCAAACTATTTCTCTTCAAGAAGGACACACACAGGTAGGGATCCCAACCTCCAGCATTGTTACATGATAAGAAATGTGCATCGTGAACCTGTGAACCTGTCCCATGTTCTTACTCTTTTCATTTAGATTCAATCTCTTTTTTGATTTTTCATCTTCAGCCAGAGTATTCCAAGGGGAGGGACGAGGGTGGCTGGAACAATCCTTTCCTGAATCTGTTCCAGCCTTTTGCTTTCTAACTGCTACCAAGGACCACAATGCAGAATTTCTGCAACTCCAGCAATGCAGGGGAAGTCATTCCCGTTCAGCGCTAGTGCACAATATGAAAGTATGCCGCAAGCTTCTGCACTGACAGGAGTTACTGCAGAGATTCTGCTGCAATGCTGCTGCTGCTGCTGCATCACACTGGAGGCTGTGCTCTGGAAAGTGAAATACAACAGGCTGAGGGCAGGGAAGGAACTGCTGAGGAAGCGCTCGTGCAGTACTGCTCTGGGCTGTATCTCTGTAAGGGAAGTCCCTGACCAGAGGCACCCACACCACAACAGATGAGGAAGGTACTACTCTATGGCAGACAAAAATTGAAACCAGTGTTATGCATTCCAGTGACAGAAGTGGGCTGATAGCAGAGACACTGCAAGGCATCCATGATAACAGAATTAATTTCACATATTTAAACTTATTGCTGAAGTCTTGCCTGTTCACCAAACACACACTTCAGGAGGCTGGCTCTCTGCAAAGTTTAAGTTCAGCCAGAGAGCTGGTCACAACCCCAGCACCCCTGAAGTTTAGAGTGGCCTTGGGAGCTGACAAAGAGAAGCTGGCAGAAGCTCAAAAGCTGACAGAGAGCTGAAGACAGTCAGAACACTGTGTGCTTTTTTCAACACCCTCTGTCCCCAGAAGGACACCAGTATGAGAAAAGGAAGAAATTGGAATTAAAAAGGTGGCTGTGTTAGCTGGAAAACATGCCAATCTCTGTTTTTTTGCAGTACAGGAAAGGAGCAGAGAATCTATTCCTACATGACATCCCTACTTTCAGTGACAACAGCACCATGATTCTGTCAGTCTCTATAGTGACCCTGTGGGCAATAAAATGCCCACAAGTTTTTTACTTTTGTGCAAATGGATCTGGATTCAGACCCACATTTCTTACAAGTTCACCGCACATCAGTAGTGGGAGCCCTGCCCTACACTGCACTGCCACAAAGCAAGAAAACATCTGTGCTATATTTCTCAGAGTGCCAAAAAAAAATGGCAGCTGCCTGTTTCTTTGATGGAAGATGATAAGGGTGATGATAAGGAAATTCTAAGAGAGCAGCAAAACTAATCCAAAGCCATTAAAATTTCTGGAGTGCTCATGTTTCTCTCTTAGAAAGGTACATAGGACTGGCTTTCTCATCTGGAATGCTACCAGTTGCCAGCTCCTGACCTATCATGCTCTATTATCACGTGTAAATAGGATTTGTATTTGAAAGACTGTACACCTTAAAATGACATATTCACACAAACTTCCATACCTCTCTCATGTCTTCAAAGCAATCTTTAGGGCAGATGAGTGGCACATGTACAGTATGACAATATATGGAGTGCAAAATGAGAGGAAAAGAACACAAAACAGATATATCCATTCAGTTAGCATCCTAATCTGGAGTACTTTTATGGATCGTGATCCATCTTAGCTAAACTACACACACTAACATATTTGCTTCCTCCATGTAGCTTCTAAATTCATCAAGAACAATGATCTCTGCCATCCCAATGCTTCACTTGGCACATGCCTTACCACAAAGTAGACACAATCTGGGCCCAGGTGACAGGAAATTAAAATAATCCCATGGTTTTTAACCTACGTCACCAGACTGCTTGTCCTCACCTACTCATTTCAGCACAAAACAGTGCTCTCTACAGCAGTGGTTTAAGCTGCCAACTGGGAGGTTGAGCTCATACTCACTCTTCATGAAGAATGTTTAGTCTTGGTACTGATCCAGCAGACTTACATGTGCTAGACATCAACTTTGAAAAACACTGGAGTATTTCACAGGTGGTGAAAAACAGTCACAGCAGGTAAAGAGGGCTAGAGCACAGTCTACAGCTTGCTAAAATCTCCACAACAGAGAGTCCAAATATTTGATCAGCATTATGCAAGTAGTGATGCAACAATATTGATTGGTAAAGCAGACATGACTTTGTTAGGCAAATTAACAGCCCATTTTTCTAGAGCGTTAAAGCTTTGTAATTTTTCCCTCAATAAAGGAATTAATTAATGTCTAGCAGAAATACGTAGGGCATAACTGGCAAAAAAAAGAGAAAAAGAAAAAAGAAAAAGAAAGAAAAAGAAAAAGAAAAAGAAAAAGAAAAAGAAAAAGAAAAAGAAAAAGAAAAAGAAAAAGAAAAAGAAAAAGAAAAAGAAAAAGAAAAAGAAAAAGAAAAAGAAAAAGAAAAAGAAAAAGAAAAAGAGAAAAAGAAAAAGAACAGGCAAAATAACAGCATGAGAAATTCACAGCAACCAAATTTAGGGCATATTTTACACCTCCACATAGTGTATATTAGACTACATGCCTTCTGCTGGCTGAAAGTTAGCCTAGTCTTTAACATCTGGAAATGTGAGAATGCACGGAACATTCAAAGCTGCTAGAGGATAAGAGAACATGGCTTAAATGTGATTTCTCAATTTAGCAGCTGTACAACTCTGCCATT
The DNA here is from genome assembly GCF_027477595.1 of Haemorhous mexicanus. Classification (NCBI taxonomy): domain Eukaryota; kingdom Metazoa; phylum Chordata; class Aves; order Passeriformes; family Fringillidae; genus Haemorhous; species Haemorhous mexicanus. The sequence continues at coordinate 56,253,177 of NC_082381.1, forward strand.
GTGAAGCTGTTCCTGCTACATTTGGAAAAGGGTTTGTTGAAATCTCTCACTGAATTAATTGTTATCTGTCTAAGAGAAGACATTATAAGAAGATTGTGAGGAAAAAGTTCTCTGTAAGCTGTTGCTAGTACTGACGTACATTTTATTTCTGGTTTTCCTATTGCCACTACATCTAAAAGGCAGTCTACACAGCACAGCAAAGTGCCAGTCCAAACTATTTTCTTATGTTGCTGGCAGGCAGTGTTGATAGCTTATTAACTACATACTTAACAAGCCAAACCCATCCAACACTTTCAGTTTGATAGCAGCACATTTAGAAATTGCTGAGATTTGCTTTAAGCTCCAATTTTTTTTTTTACATGAGCACTATTTAAATTAAACTGAATGTATTCCCATTAAACTGATGTCCTCTGTCTCAACTCACCATGTAAGAGCAATATATCCCAAAGCACTGGCCTGTTCTTGGGCTGGAGAGCACTGCAATGTTACAGTAAAGCTCTGTGAGCCACTGGGCATTTCTGGGGTGACCACCTGATGGACTGAAATGGTGGTGTGGTGTTTTGTGCTTCTGAGATATATGCAAGGGAAAAAGATGGGGGACTGAGTGAGCTAGGACTGGATGAAACATACCCAGATAAAAGAAGAAAATGACTGGAGGCACCACTTAGCCTGACACTCTATTGTGTTATGAGCAAGCTACACAGAGCAGAGGCAGCTTTTCTTCTGCAGCTGCAGCAATGCATGGAGGAAGAGCATACGTTTCCTACCAAAATGAAGGCATAACCACAGACTTAGGGATTAATATCTAAATCTGAAGATGATAATTTTCCTCTTTTCGACACTGTGTGTATCAGCTACCAATGATAAAAATAATTTTAAAATGTAAGGAAATTAAACTTGCATAAATAAACAAGAGACCCACCAGAAGGACCTCTGACATCTGTGCAGCTACACAAACATATCTGCTTTAAGCAAAAGCAGAGCTGAGTCTGCTGCTCTCTGATGTGTACTGCTCTCCAAGAGGCACCAAAGAAATGAGAAAGATGACCATAATATCCCCCTGAAAATAAATTATACAGTAGCATTGATCTCACTGACTGTTTCTTGACTACTGTCACATCTGATCACAGTGCAACAAACAAACTCTGCCTCAGTTGCAGTAATGAGTCTATGGTTCTAGCTTGTATTCAAGACATCGATGCTTCTGTGACAAAGGAAAACTAGAACATTTTGGTAAGTTTTTAACTAATTTACAAAGCAGAGTCTTACTACTAGAAGGGATATACAGATTTTTGAGAGATAAAATAAAAAATTCTGTTTTGTGCTAATGTTAGCTCACAATTTATATGATGGAATCCTGGTGAAAATATGATTTAAAAAAAAAAAGCCAGAATTTTTTAAAAACCCAAACCACAGAGGACACAGGTCCTTGCTCCAAGGATCTGTGGCCACCTCAAAACTTGTAAAAATTTACACCATTGAATATCTCAAGATATTTGCAGTCCTCTACAATCAGTGTTTCAGGTTTTCATAGCAGTCAAACCTCTGAGCCATTGCAGATCTAACTATGTACGTACCTGAAGTTTCACAGAAAAGAGGAATGCTCCTCTTCATGTACAAATTCAGTTGCTGCCTCCTGCCTTTCCCCTGTAATTTTAACAGTTTATGAGAATAAAGTATGGCAGTTTATGAAGTCTTCAAGACCTGGCTGTGCAAGCTCACTAAAAAATGAGGACTTTGAATTTTAAAAACTGGTTTGGAAGATGCAAATGTGGAACTGCTTACATTTCTTAATTTTTACAAAAATATGAAAAGTGACAACAGATTATTTTTGAAATTGCCTTTAACAGTTAATCCATTTTTATGGCCACTCCCTGCCCTCAGTGTCTGGAAGTCCATCACTGACAATGAAAGTGTTTTTAAACTCCATAAAGAAAATGTTCTTAAACTCCATCAGCACACACAGAAAACAAAACAAGCAAAGTAGATTCTAATGTGCACATGCACAAGTAAATAGGCTACTTGCAGAGATGAGAGAAAATAAATCTGAAAAACACTGAAGTCTTCACAAAAATAAAGGTAAAATTTTATAAATGCTGCCATTTCATCCTTCCTAAACCACACCAGAGGCATGTTCCTCTGAAAAATGAGCAATCACCTTTTATACAGCACACAGTGAATAAAACCATACCTACAAAAAAGAAACAATATTTTCAACTAGGAGTGCAGAAATGCAGACATGGAATATACCATCTGGTGCTAAAGCCCCACCTGATTCTTTCAGCATTTAACACAGATGAAGAGCTATCCTGAGTCCTTCTCTTTAGAAAGGCAGCTGCATATTCATGTCAACTATTACACAGCAATAGTTTATTTAGATTAGTTTATTTAGTTTATTTCGTCCCATTTAGAAAGACCACATCTGTCTTTGAGAGACTCAGAAAGACCTATGCCCATGGACTCTGCCTGCCTCCACACCTACAGGCACCTCACTGACACCTCTTTTCTCCATGTTGCAGTATACAGCTGACATAGGACACATCATACACTCCTTGCCACATGCACAGAGACTTTACTGGTTCTGTAAAACACGTGGAGGTTACTATCTGCTACCTACAAAAGAGTACCACCTCAGGAGAAAAGAGGGTGCATGAAAACAGCAAGGAAACCAGAGCATAATGGAGACAGGCCCTTCAGTAGGTGTAACACAGATGAATCAGCTTCCATTTTATGACACAAGTTATTCTGACAGATGCTCTATGCTGCCCTATCAGTGGAAGATTCACTTCTTCTTCTTCTTTCATCTGTTTTCTTAAAAACATGTGCCTTGTGTTGCCAGGCACTGATTTGCTTTACTCCAGGTTCTATCCTAGAGGTATTACATTTCAGCAAAAAGAGTATTTGTACTTTACAGAATACAATGAAAGGGACATGCAAAATAAAGCTCTGAAATGCATAGGATTCCCCTTCCATTTGAAATAAACTAATGAGAAATGTTTTAGAAAACAAACACCTTACACTAGAGTGGAAAGTAGAACATTTTCTTCCCTCTGTCCTCCCCATGTTTTCCATAGCGGCAAGTATTAAAACCTGTCATGAATTTTAGGGTAAAAACACATTACAGTCTGCATGGGATATCAAAGCATGTATGATCCTTTTTGTTAATCTGCTAATTAAATAGAGAACATTTATGTTCAATATGAAATTAACCATGTGTTATTCTGTGGTGATGTAAAAGCAAAAGTAACAAAAATGCAAACCAGATGAGGTTTTCAAATGTCAGAATTTAAACATCACAACCACAAATAAAAATATAGCAGTAATCTCTTAATGTAATTAATGAATGAGACTAATCTGCCTAATTCTCAATATGTTCAGAGCTACTGTCCATTTTGCAGACAATTACCATGTTAATTTCATCAAAAGTTTCATCTTGAGGGGGTGAGGGGAAGAATAAGTTGGACTGTATTCTTACAGAGCCTTGAGAAATGTAGTTGGACATAAAAGCAACACAGAGATGGAAAGAACACTATGTACTTTATTGGTTTACTCTGCCTTGGAAGTTGCTTAGCAGTATACACAATCTGAAGTAAAAAGTAATTCCTGAGAAGTCATAAATGTTTTACACTGCTTTTTCTTGATTTAAACTACTACATTCAAATTAGTTTCTGAAAGAAACATGCAAGCAAAAATTATATAACGAGATGGTCAGCTTTGAACATATTAATATGCTTTGTTGGCCTTGAACTGCCTTAATGCACCTACCATCTAGAGAAAATCCTAGACCAGCCTGCACAAACCATTCAGTGAGAGGCAGAAGCCCCTTGCATCTTCTACAGTACCACCTGATGGCTGTTGAGTCTATGAGGAGCACAGTCTTTGCACTGTCGTCTCCTTGTGATGGTGTCTCACGTACACATAATTTAAAAAATATTTTAAACTCATTTATCCTCACAGTCTTCAGAAAACCAGTAAACAAGGAAACCCCATATTACAGCTGAAACGGTACCCCTGCAGACATCTTCTTCTCCTATGTGGATGGTGCCACTGTGTTTGAAATGTTTTTACAGTGAGGTACTCACTGAATGATCATAACTTAAGCCGAGTCCCTCAATCACCTGCATCCAGATTTCAGCACATACACATTCCTTCCTGCAACACATCAGCAGAAGGATGGATTTAATGAGGATCCCAGCCACCACTGCATCTTGGAGTTAGAATGTTTGTGAAGTACAAATTTTCTCAGCAGGAAGTTAGCAAAACTTGCTTCTTAGGAAACATGATGTAGTTGCCAGAACTAACCTTTTGCTACAGAGATCAGAAGAAAAATTCTCACTGACTTTACAAAAGGAAAGCAGCAGAAGTGATGCAGTGCTAAACATCTGACCTGCTTAGCGGATGGGGGAAGAAGGGCTGAGGATGTTGTGCAGTGGATATTGTCTACCTGGACTTTAATAAAGCCATTGACACCATTTCACACAACATTGTCTGGGACAAACCAGATGAGTGCATTTTTCACTGTGTGAAAAACTGTCTGGATGGCTGGGCCCAGACAATGCTGTGAAGGGAGTTAAATCCAGGAGGTGGCTGGTGACCACTGGGTATTCCTCAGGGCTCAGAACTGGGGCCATTAGCATCTTAATGACAGATGAAAGGATTGAGTTCAACCTCGGAGAGTTTGCTGATGATATCAAGTGGAGCAGAAGTGTTGATCTGCTGGAGGGCAGGGAGGCTCTGCAGAGGGATCTGAACAGCTGGATTGATGGGCCAAGGCCGAGTGGATGTGGTTCAACAAGGCCAAGTGCTGGGTCCCACCCTTTGGTTACAACAATCCCAGGCAGCACCACAGGCTGGGGGCAGAGTAATACAGACATTACAATACATATCCATACAGATGAGTGGGATTTTTTTAAATCATAAAAAAATACATAAATATTATATATAATATATATATAAATGTAGGCATAGAAGTACTAGTATTCTCTTTTTTACTGTTACCTTATGGCAATTCAAAATTAAGGATTTTAGTGGTTGAAAATGATGAAAGTAAATGAAAGTAGGAAGTACAAAGACAGATAAATCATACTGGATTTTGCAATATTTCATTTTTCATACTCCATTTATGCTGAATATGTCACTCACTTTGAAGTTGTGTAGACTGGTGGACAATAAATAAACTATGTTGTGAATATGGATGAAATGTGAATAACATTTTCCCTGTGAAACAATTCTTTAGCTACTCTGTGACTGGTAAGATACAGAAAAATAAACCATTTTTATATCTTCCTAAAAGATGCAGGAGTTGTGATGGATTTACAAATCTGTCATGTTGTGCCTCCTGATTATGGTCCAAGAATCCCATATCCAGACACTCTATGCCAATATAAATATGGACAAATGCTAAACAAGAGGTACAAAAAGAGATTTTTGACACAAAAGTTTAGTAGCACTTTTCAAAAGCTAAAAGAACATCACATATAATGACACTGTGAAAATTAGCTTGATAGACACAATCTGACAAATTAGAGCAAAAAACTGTATGGATACATGCACTATTGGTGCTCTCAAGACTTACTTTTCACATCTTACTCTTCAACCCTCAGGTTCCCCACTATGAATATGTGGACCATGACAAGGTGGGCCACGATCCACTGAATCCTGCTTGTATTAGTAGTTTCAAAAGAGACACATGGGAAAGCAAGCTGCAGCTATTGCAGTGGTGGGAAAACAGGAGCTTGGAGAAGAGTTCCCTCCAGCACAACAGAAACGTACAATTGGTTCTGCCATTACACTTGTGAAAGGGCACAGTGGGATGTGTGTGTTCGGGAGCTGGGGTGGAATTAGGAAAACCAAAACCAATTGGATCTCCTTTTAAAGATGTCAAAAGATGCACAGCCCAAAGCCTGTTTTCTAAGAGAAGGAAAGCTACCCCCAGCTATACACTGTCTCCTGTACTTCACAAGCATGAGGCAGCAGTTATTTGTGGAGATGTCAGAAAAATCATTACAAGCTCCTGTCCTTGTGGCCACCCAACCATTAGCTTTTATTTTTGATCACTATATACCACAGTAGAATCTGTTCATGCATTAGCTCTGTCACAAGCTACCCTGACTTTATTTTTGTACAGTTTCAGCAGCAGTACAACCTTTGCTGAGATAACCTGGTAGTGCACTTCACTCTTGTGACTGATGACCCATTTTATTTAGTGGAAAGTGGGATGACAAGGCATTTCTGCTCTACAGTTTATATTTCATTCTCAAGCTTATTTTACCACAGCACAGCCATTCTGAGGGATAACGCTACTTTAAATTACTGAGGAAATTGAAGAAAGAATTACTGTGCTTAATGGAAAAGAACATGTAATTTGCTCTTACAACAAACATTTTACTTATCTTTAGGAGTAACTGATAAGTTTCTAATTCTTATTTGCTCTATAAAGTTTTTTTGTGAAGTTGGGCATTTGCCAATACATTTTTTCTTAACACACGATGCTGCTTCTGTCAAGCAGAGCAAAATGAACAGTTAGAATTGCAAATGAGTACTCCCTTCTCTTATACTGTGGGAGTGTCAGGAAAAAAAAAAAAGCAAAAATCCCCTAAGTTTTAAGTATGAAAAAACACCCTAAAATAAGGACATCATGCCCTGACATAGCTTTATCAATAAAAAATTTAACAATCATCCTAAAATTTGAAACTGTAAAAATAATTCAGCACAAAACAATATCAAATTACAATTTTGTTATCCTGACACAGGAAAAGAATCCTAGTTAAAATTCTGAGAAATTTTACCTCTAAATACTGCAGGACTGGGACCAAATGTAATAACCTACAAACTGACAGAGCTAGCCATTTCTTGAAATGAGGCTGCTAGTGTTTCTACGTCACTGTTCTTTGTCTGAAGAGTAGCACCTACTTCCTCAACTTTTCTCTCTTTTGTGTCCTGGAGCTGTAAGTCTGCCTGGGGAACACTGGAACTATTTTTATACACAGTACACACATCATAATGCTAGCTCAATCTGTCAGGACTGTATGCTTGCCACTGCTGAGGCACTAGTTCTGAGGAGAGGTGCACCTCAATTTTGACACACAAAATGCAGCAAAAGGATACGTCTAAAACCCTCTCATGTTCCTCATGAAGCTATAAAAGCTCCTGCAAGCTGCAGACAAAACCAGTAAAACTGAAGCTGTTATGACACTGGCCATCTCATGTGGTACAATCAAGGACATGACTGATCTGAGCACTGTTCAAACAGGTCAAATGAGACAGCATGAGATGTTTTGTTCTTCCCTGCATCTCTTCTATGTAATAGCTTCTGACTGAGATGCCTTTTGTAAAGACCATTAGGAACCCAGAGGATCAGCACCATTAATAATTGCAGAAAGATTTTTGTAGTTCAGGGCACCTGAACAATACCTATAAATAGTAACTGCCAGTACACTACAGAGTAGATTTAGGTATGTTTAAGAATTTCTCAAACAGTTTGAATTAAGATTTTGAAGCAAATGAAGGGAAGAAGGAACTCAAAGTGGAGAAGGTCCAAAAGAAATTATTAAGATCACCTAGTGCATTGGAGAAATTTGCATGGACAGTACATATTGAAGTAGGTTGCTGTCAGCTTTTTCCAAAAAATTTCTCTGCAACCTCAGAATACTAAAAATCCATTCATATATGGCTCTTGATGAGTTAAATGACCAACCATTCTTACTCAGGTAAAGGCATTCTGGCTGTCATTACAGACTTTGCTGCTGCTAAGACACAGCAAAACCTTACTTTCTTTTGTATGTAACCAAAAGCTATAAACTATGTATTTTGATTGTACTGAAATGTTAAAATTACTGCATGGTAGCCTGCTTACCTAATTAAAGGTTTTACTTTTACAAAGGATAGAGTAATAATGGTTATTTTGTATTAAAACTGCCAGTCTTCTCAATGGAGAAAATGGTGATAAGGGTTTTCAGACAGGTCTTGCTGCTTCGTGGATATTTGAGACAATTGCAACAGTGCAGTGCAAAGGACTGGTGGGTTTCATGACAGGCAATATTTGAAAAATTTTTAACAACTAAGTCAGTTAGTGAAACTTTTGTGTCTAGTCATCCCACTCCCATGCTTTCTTTTCAATCCTATATTCCTAGCTACCCCACAGAAATACTTTCACCAACAGAGGCAACAAAATTTGATTATGTTAAGAGTCTTGACAAAGCTGCAAAACTGAAATTAGTATCAAACATATCCTGTTTGACACCACTGAGGCACATGTGCATGTCTGTACTGCGTAATGCAGCCCCAAGACAAATATACCCAGCTGCCTCTGGGAAAGCTGGCTCATCAATAAGAGCCAGGGTATGATAGATGTGATTGCACAGAAGGCAGTCCAGGAAGGTAGAGGAGTGCAGCAAGCCTGGCACACCTTGGGGGCAGCCACCTCTGAGCACAAGTAGGGTCTCCATAATGAGAACAGGCGAACACATCAGGTGTTTGGCTTGGCTAAGCACGCACTGACAGCTGAGCTTCTATGCACAGGAAGAAGCAACAAGAGAGGTTGCAAAGAAGGAATGTAGAAATCTTGACTGCATATACAGGGACAGCAGTGGAAATCTTCAGAGCTCAGCTGAAGCCAGAACTGGCGAAGAACACCAATAATTGCAGGAAAAGCTTCTCTCATTGTGTTAGGATAAAGAGACAATGGAGACTCCTTTTTGAACAGGGCGGGAACAACATGGATAAGGCCAGAACGCCTACCATTCCTAATCTTGGTACTGATATTTTTTGAGATTATCCCAGTAATTAATCAGAGACTAATCAGATTCTGCATGACCAAGCAGATGAATGAAAAAATGGCTCCATCAGTCTCACAGGCTAATGGTTCATACTCTGCCTATAGGCTGATAACAATTGGACACAGTCAAGGGTCTGTCCTGGAATCTCACCATCTGTTCACCACCTTTTTATCAAGTTAAATATTTAGAGAAGAAATTTTAAGGAAGCAGTGTATAACTAAGCCCCATCTGCAATGCAGTGCTACAAAAGCATCACCTCAAAATGCACACAGAAAAAGAAATCTGCCGGCTTCAAGGCTGACAATCACTAAGCACCATAGGTTAATATAAATTTTCAGAAACGCAGTATATTTTTACTGATTTATAAACTGAGGGTCTAACAAAAAAAGGGAGTTCTAGGACCCAAAATTATGGGCATTGAAAGATCCTGAGAGCAATCACCTTTTTAGCAGTTGTTCTCCTAATACTGATGCCTGTTGCAAATGCTAGGAGATAAGAGAGGTCCCTCAAATGAGAGAAGAGTGAACTTTTTCATTATTTTCTTAAAAGAGCAGTAATTATTTTAAGAAATGGCGAAGTCTTGCCCAGAAAGCTCCCTAAATCATGTAAACACTCTTATTCAAGAAAAGCAGTGGACATGTGCTCTCTTTTCAAAATCTACCTGAAACCAATTTACATTAAAAAAACCGTAACAACAAAACACTCACAGATAGATCTAAGTTAGATATAAGTTAGGATTTCAAAGCCAGGGGACATATAGAGGTTTTTACCATGTATTTAATAACCATCACTGCACAGAATTCAGCACAGAGTTTTATTGCAACAACTCAGAAGTAAAATGTGTCATCAGTCAAAATTCGCTTCACTTTTTATTACACCTGTACAATTTTATGCTTTATAAAATATTACTCTCTCAGAGAAGAAATATACTACTGATACCAAAGTATAAAGGCTTAGATCCACTATCCACACCACAACAGGGTTTTGTTTTTCTGCAAGCACTCTCAAATGGCAGCTAAAGAGCAGAAAAGTCCCAGGTATGCTGTCAGCTATATATCCATTCCGACATACCTTTCCCACCAGTGTTTGGATTTGAGGGATATTCTCTGAGGTATCATAATCCAGCCTTACACAAACACTCTCACTTCCCACACAAGTAGCATTTCTTACTAGCTAGTCCAATTTATTATCAGGTCAGCCTCAGCTGTTGTAGTTTTGTTTGGGAAGATGTCAGATAAACCATGAGTCATAAGAGAGACATTATACAGTGCTGTGAAAAAAACCCCAACAAAACAGGATGAAGGAGAAAAAAAGAACAAAAATGCTCAATCTCTGTGGACAACTTTTGAAGCATCTTGGAACAGTCCCAGTCCTGATACAAAATGGATCCTGGAATAGTTTTTGTGCACAAACTTACTGATGAAGTAATTGTTTTCTGACCTTTTCTTACTCCAGGCAGGAGGCACAGGATGCCTTTTTAAAAAGGTATCTTTGTAGGAGATGCAGGACAGCAGGTACTATAAAAATATTTGACATTCAGCTCCATAAAGTTTCAGCTATAGGCAGCTCCCTTAGGTGCCCATACTGTACCACTAGCCTATGATAAAATAATAATCCAATGTCCAGCGCTTGTGGAACTCTAGTCTTCCCCCTGAGTTTCCCCTGTAGTTTTTTTACTGTCCACACATAACCATTCTATTTTCAGCCATTCCACATGCTTACTTTTCCTTTCTTGAAATCCCAGCTGCCCTGTACTGCAGACATTTCTCTCCCACCATCTCAGAGGTCTTTCTCCCTAAAATAAATGGGTGAAAAAACCCAGAATTATTATCTGCAACTGATCCCACCTACTGAAATACTTTACTAACTACACTTCTGGTGAACAATCTATGTATAGCAGAAATTACACTAGAGAAAGAGAAATCACAAACACTGAATCTTCAAATATGCAATTTGCTGCTCTTATGACACAGAAGGAAATGCACTAAAATCCTCAGACTGGCTGTGCAGTTTGATCATACTTATACATGATTTGCACCAAATAGAGTTGCAAAGACGTGACAAAATGATTTTTATAAAATCATAGCTTAATATAAAGAAGTTTCATAGAGAAAGAGTAATAAATTAACATAAAAACATACATATTAATTGTATATCTGAAACATTTACATGTACAGTAGGCATCAAACATGCCGTAACCAGCAACTTTAGTTATCAAAACTACGTCACTATAGTTGTTTGCTTTACACATGAAACATGTGCATAGAGGAAATTCAGGAAACCTACTGCAAGATGACTCTGAAATATTTTAATACCTGTGTCAAGTCTCAGCTAATAATCAGTGCTGAATTCATGGCTCTGGCAAATTATTTCACCTGTGGATATTAGTTTCTCAGTTCCAATCAAGTCCAAAGGTAAGGACACCTCCCATTAGACCAGGCTTCTGAAAACCCCATCCAATCTGGCCCTGAATGCTTCTAAGGATGGGGCATGCACAACTTCCCTAGGAAACCTATGCCAGTGTCTCATCACCCTCACAGTAAAAGATCCCTTCCTAATATATAATCTAAACCTTCTCTCTTTCAGTTTCAAGCCATTTCTTCTTGTCCTGTCACTGCACAGTCTTATAAAAAGTCTCTCACCATATTTCTTGCAGCTCCCTTCAGGTACTGGAAGGCCACAATTAGATCACCCCAAAACATTCTCTTCCCCAGGCTGTTCAATCCCAGTTCTCTCAACCCTTCCTCACGGGAGAGGTGCTCCATCCCTCTCATCACAGCGGCAGTCCTTCAACTGGTCAACATCCTTCCTGTGCTGGAGACCCCAGAGCTGGACACAGCAATCCAGGTGGGGTCTTGCCCTTGGTGAAGCCATGCTTGATGTCTCACATCACCTCCTGATTCTCCCTGTGTCTTAGCACAGCTTTTAGGAGCATCTGTTCCACGATCTTAACAGGCACAGAAGGGAAGTTGCCAGGCTCTCATTTCTACCCTTTTTGAAGATGGGTTTTACTCTTCCCAGTCCCTCGAGATTTTGCCTGACTGCCACAACTTTTCAAATATCAGGGAGAGCAGCTTGGCAACTACATCAGTGAATTTCCTCAGGACTCTGGGATGCAGCTCACCAAGTCCCACAGACTTACGTATGTTCAGGTTCCTCAGGTGATCATGAACCTGATATTTACTTACAGTTGGGAGTACTTAGACCCCCCAGTCCCATCCTGTTGTCCATCCCCTTGAGAGCTGTGGGAAGATAGGCTGCCATTGAAGACTGAAGCAAAAAAACCCAATTTGAGCATCTCAAAATTCCTTCTCCTTATCTACAGTTACCAGGCAGGGGGTCACCTTCTTTGACCTCCCTCCCTCCCTCCCTTCCTGTTATCACACCTGAAGGAGACCTTCTTATTCTTTATTGCCCTTGCCTGTGGGAGCTCAACACATCACTCCTGATGTCCAGAGCTACCGAGAGAACCCTTGGGGGGCTCGGGAGTCCTAGAATGTTGCCAAAAGCACTTGGTGGCTTGATTATGATCCATCTAGAGATGTGCCACCGATGTATGAGGAAATGGAACATGCGAGAACCACTCAAGTGTAAATAGTGAAGGGAAGATATTATTATAGGGTGAATTACAAATTTTGGGGTTTCGGTACAGGGGGGTTGTAGAGACAAGATAGAAGAATCAGGGTGTGCCACCAAGCTTTTCCTTCTTCTTCCTGTCTTCCATCTTCTGGGGTGGTGTTGGCACTTGTAGATTGGTCTAAGATGAGGGTGTACTTAGTGACGAAGATGATAAGTATTGGAGACAAAAATGTAAATATGATATACGTAGTTTTTGTTATAAAAGATGCGGCCGCCTTAGGGGTGGGCAGAGTGTGCCTTTAGCTGCCGTGCTGGTCAGATCCTTCAAGCAGAGAAAGGACTTTTTAGATAAGAGATAATAAACAAACTGAAGACCGAAAAAACCTAGCGTCCAGTCTCATCCTTTGAAGCCCAGCGTGCAAAAACCATCCTAAGCGTGTCTGGGGGCAGAGACAGACAGCCGACCCCAGACTTGCCAATTTCAGGTCAGCATTGCCTTGGCCTTCCTCACCCCATCCCTACACAACTGAACCTAAGGATCTCCATACCCTTCCCAGGTCTTTGTTTTCACTGTCTGCATTTGCTTCTCTTCCTTTAGTTAGACCAGAAATTCCCTACTCAGCCGTGCCAATCTCTTGCCTTCTTTGCCTGAATTCTTGCTCCTGAGGATTGCTAGCTCTTGTGCTCTATGAAGACTTCCTTAAAGATCTGCAAGCTCTGTTCTGCTCTCTTCTCCCTGAGAACAATTTCCCAGGGGATCCTACTGACTATCTCCTTGAAGAACTAAATTCTGCTTTTCTTAAGTTCAGGGGTCTAACTTTTTTTCTTAGCTGATTCACATTCTTCAGGACTGTAGTATCTGACTTCTCCCTCTTTACAGGGGCACCATTACCAGGAATCTCTGTTGCAGCAGTTCCTCAAAATAACTCTGTGTTCATTGAACTTTAAAATGCATAATAAGGATGCACAGTCTGTAATGGCCGTTGTCAATTTTGCCAGTTACTATTAGCAACAGGGACACCTTGTAAGTATTCTTTGATATTCAAGATGATGATAGAGAAGATCTTATTTTCCTGGACAGTACCATTATGTGTAGCTCTAAATTCATTATTTTAAAGACACAGATCATACTTTGCTGTTGTCTGATGTAGATATTAGAGACACGTTAAAAGTCTTTATGTCTGAAGACTGCTCAGGAAGAACTATGCTCCAGCTTTGTTTTGCAAGATGCTGTGTTTGTACCTGGGCAAACCTAATCTTTTACTTAAAAAATTGTAGATAGATCTTTGTACACAGTTTAGCTTCAACGACACCAGCTGTACAAACTTTGGTGGAGCTATGACTCAGAGAATATTAGCTTTGAGCCTTTTTTCATAATCAGGACACAGCTCTTTCCTCATCACAGATGGTGGTGGGTACTCTAACTCTTGGATTTGCCACTGATTCATCTGAAGTTCACCACACTGCTATCATCTAACACTACTAAACTCACAGGTCTTTTAGAACTTTGTAAGCCCCATGTAAACACTTTTCAGAGAGTAGCTATAAAATAAAATTAAAAACAGGAGTAGATGCTTAAATGTTATTCTGTAACAATTAAAGACATATGCAGCTATTCAAACTAGGTTCAAGGAAGGTTCTATAATGCTTTTCAAACCTATAACGCCATCATACAAATTTTGAACTGTAAGTAAAGTCACCAAAAACATTTTTTCTAAGAAACACAAGCTAAAATTTTACCTTTTCTTACTTTTGAAATGAAAGATAGATTTACTAGAAAGTACAAGCAAAAAACATCGAACAGCACTGTAAAGGCAATAAAAACAACATCCAAAAATACACATAAGAAAAGCATCTAGTACCAAACAAGTGATGAAAATTAGAACAGTCAAAACAAAAAAATTTACCCAGTGTAAAAACAGAAAACTGAAGAGAAGTTTCTGGATGTAAGAATAAAACAATTGACACAAAACAAAAGAATGCCAGTGCATGCAGAGATTTTTCAGCTATACAAATCTAAAATGGAAAAGAATAGCTGAAACTGCAATGTAAGCATGGAGATGTGCTGCCCCTGTTCACCAGCATAAAAAATACCAGTCCAGGTGGTTTGAACATGAGGAAAAAAAGGTCCCAGAGAGTGTAGAAAATGACAGCTGGTGTTTTTTAGATATGGAGGCAATCAAGATCAAGACAAGAAAGAACTCTGCTAGATTATGAGATTATGCACAATTTTCTAGGCTCTGTGATTAACATTTCAGCTGAACTGGACAGGTGGAAGAATTTTAAGTACTTTCATTTCAAAGAAAAATTTTTTGGGTGAATCGTACCTCTTTATAAATTGAAGGTCTATACTCCAAGTCACAGCTCAGTAAGAAGCTAAATCCACCTTTCTAGCAGGCACCAAAATGCCTTGGGTAGCGAGGACGGATTGGGTGGAATTCAGCTAGAGAAATACATCACTAGGTCCAAGCAGCCTGACCTGGGACCTGCAGCACCACGCACATGACCCAGTCACACCTGTCTACAGAAAGATGTGGTGCTCGTACTTTCAGGAGTTAACACAACACTTTCAAAAGTATGGGAGAGCCACAGAGCTGAATCTTTCACGTGCTCCACACTCCAGTTTTCATCTGCGACTGAGTTAAGGTTTCCAGAGAGGTACCAGTGGAATTAAAATAATTCTGTTATGTAGAAAATAAAAGGGAAAGGTAAGTGTTAAGAGAGAGTCAGGAATAAGGGGTTTTATTGTTTAAAAAATCCCTAGGTCTCTAGGATCAGAATCTACCAACCCCAGAGATCAGGATCTTTTTGTGCTATAAGTGTTGTCACATACAATAGGGTACATGTTGGAGAAATGGCAATTATTTAATTCTTTTAACTTGGATCTAAAAGGAATAAATACTATGTTAAAATGCTTTATAATGCTCTCAACCGAACTCTCACCCTCTCTTAGTAACCACTTAAACCAAATTTCAAATTACAATTTTTCCTCAGTCTCACACTAACTCACACAATTTTTTTTTCTGAGCAGTATTTAATGCTACTGAGCGAGGATTAGATTATATCCCAAGCAAATATTCAATATCCTGAATAGATTCAACTTTGTTTCTGCTTCAGATTTATGTCCGTGTGCACGGGCTGGAAAAGGTGTTTGTCATTACAACAGCATCTTTCTTCAGTAGTAATGTTTGGACTTTTGCAGAGAGAAATTACCATAGTAATTCCTGTAGTTGCACTGGATGTATAATCAAATAAACCATTACAGACAGTATTTTTCCTTTTGAGTATGAAATTAAATTTATCTAGCTCTTTTCCACTATACAAATGTTTTGGGTTTTTTCTTCTTATGGTTGGAAGATATTTTATGGCAATAAAAACAATTTTTCAAGACCACGAACTGGAAGAGTATTTCAACATCTGCAGTCTACCTTCATCTAAGCATGTGGCAATGGTTTTAGCAATGTATTTTAACTGATTTCAGAGACTTCTCACGAGAGGACTAATTACGCATGCAGTAAATGGAAAGTCTCCCGGTCAAAGAAACAAGTGTTATCTTTTGAAAGGACATAGACTGGAGCAAACTAAGTTGTGCAAGAGCTGTCCAAACAAAGGATTTCTCTGCTGCCAGTTCAAACAACAAGGGGAATGTCCTCCAATTAGTAAGTGAAATGAGGTATTGTTTTCTTTAAATCATGTTAGATTTTGCACTAAGTATAATGATCCAACATTTCCCCTCTGATGGTATTTGTTTGGTATTTTATGATGACAAGTCCCTGATTCAGTGTACTTTGCAGTAAGTTAGAAGGGTTCCTGAGCCTGTCATTATTCCCCTGATCTTTTCCTTATCCTTGGTGTTTTTTTGCATTTCTTGTGATGAGCAGTTAACTAGCAGACTAACATATACCAGTTCAACAGCTGCTCACTAGAGGATACATGTTTCCTCACAAATAAAGCACAGCATGCAGCTCACAAGTAGAACTGAAAAAATGCCAACCCAGAGATATTACACCATAAAGCCTTTCTCAATTTTTTCTCCATTACATACTTGAAACCTCACAACTCTCCTATAGTTTTTAGAGTATTTTCAATCCCAGAGTATGCTAGCAAGAAACTTTACCAATGTCCCAAAACAACTGACTGCTAACCCATTAAATAACTTCGACACATCACCTATCTAACTAGCCTTATCATCACTTGTCCTGCAAAAAGCACCTGCAAACTCTGCATCGGCCTGCAAGCCCACAGGGTTTCAGTTTGGAAAACAAACCTTGTGGTTCCACTTCGCTACACTGATACAAAAAACTGAGAGGAAAGGGAAGGCCGCAATAAGCACTCCCTCCACCTACTGACAGGTAAAAAGATACCTTTGTAACAAAATGATGCAGTGCCTCTGCACATGACAGCTACCAACACCACAGTTTACTCGTACTAGCATTCTGTTCCAATTCTGGAGTGTCTAATGGCATTTTATTACTCAAAGCTGAAAAGCTTCAGTTTCATTTTATAAATATTAAGGTTAAAACTTGTTTATGTATTTCGGCAACTAAATATACAGTTGGATTAATTTTCCTAAATCATATTAGCTTTAATGAGAATTAATTGTTCAGTTGTTGGAATAAGTCTAGCAAATGCTGGCTCTGTTACCAATTAACTCAGCAAGGGTCAGTTCTATTCACAGGTAAAACGTAAGGAGTTCTATGTGAAAAAGTGCAAAAGTAAACAATATATTTTGAATTCTGCAGTGTAAACAAAAGATTAGAATGTGCTTCTGGCTAATATCAATCTGTCTGCATAGCAGAGAAACCTTGGATCTATATACAATATTGCTGAATTAAAAAACCACAAAATGTCAAGTCATTAACAAGCAATTTCAATTTATGAAACTGGCCCAGAGGGAACATAACTTTAAAAACAGTGCCCTTGTTCTGTAAACTTTGAATCAGGTTATTGATATAATTGTACATTAATATATCATGCAAAAAAAATTAATGTCACAAATAGCCATGAAATTATACTACACTACCTCATTTTATTTCTAACAAAGCCCAGGCAAAACCCTCCACTGAATGTTTTTGACACAGTAGAACACACAATTCCAGAGATGTTATATAAAAAAGCCCATTAGAAAAAAACCACTTTGTTATAATTTAGTTGAAAATTTACATAAATTGTCAGAGAAACTGTTTTTTTCTGGGGCCATAAATTCCTGGACTGGTAACAGCTGAAGTTTGTTTATAAGATGCTATGTCACTTGGTGCTCACAGCAACATCCCTGGGATTTAGAAGACTAATTCCCTGAACATGGACAGCTGTGTTTTAAAGCAGGGTACTGGACTGCTCTGCAGCAGGCCAGGAGCACCATTACTTTTAGCTCCACCTACACAATTCATCTTGATACAAGCTGGTGACTTACAGATCAAACTCTGTTAACCTCATTACTGGTACTGAGATATTTAAGCACCTTGAGGCAGGCAATTTAATTACCTTAATAACTCATATAACAATATATTCACAGATCATATGTCATCCTAGGTTACATTAATTGGTTTGTTTTACATCCACTTTAAGAGAACACAAAATCATTCCATAACTTGGCCTTCCTGAAGTAATTTCTCCAAACATGTAAGCTTCAATTCGACTTACAGGAACAATTTTCCATATTTTCTTCCTGTACAAACTATAAATTAATAAGAATGAAAACCTTTGTGCTTTCCTGAGGTATAAAATCAGAAACATAACTCAATTTTGTTCCTACCACCACCTAAAAAAAAGAAAAATAACTAAGATCACATCATTATAAACAGAATGTACTTACTCTGCTTATAGACACCCACTGTGACTGCTGATGACACAAAAGTCAAAACAGACAAGCAGGTTCTTTGTTTCTTTATAGTATAGACTTTTAGTTTTAAATCATCTTTTCTTTATATCAAACAGATTATTGCTTCAATAAACTTTCAGTCCTTGTTCTCACCTTATAAAAATTTTCTGACTTTGATAACAGGGATGCTGAATCCTGAGCTCTAAAGAGGTTTTAAATTCTGCTTTGTTTTCTGCAGGAAGTATCTGCTTTCTCATAGCTCTCTAGCATAGCACTGAGCAGAGCACTTTAATCAATTGCAGAATGCTTTCAAGCTGTGGTGCCTATTTGGCACTGTCCTGAGACAGTGATTTGACAGCCTGCTATTTCTTAGCTTTGCTACTGCAATTCAGTATTTGCAAGGCTCAGAGGGATTTCCAAAAGCCCCAGTTATACATAATACAGCTCATCAGCTCCTCATCAGGAACAGCAAGTCAGGTCTGTTCTCTCTCTTTTGCTGAAGTTTTGAACTATCTTTAAGATGAAATCATTGTCTTGTGATATTACAAGTGATGGAGGTCCCACATCTCCCTCAAAACTTTGCATGGCTTCATAGGAGTCATACACGTCACAAGGAAGTAGGTTATCTGAAAAAACATATGGAATCCAGTAAGCTCTTGCTCGAGAGGGATACACATTGTAAAACAATAATGTGGTCTATTGAGGCCCATTGAGAATTAATCCACCTGGCCTGAATCTCATGTGATGTGTCTCCTACACAGTGCAGTGCAATGCTGCTCATGCAGATACGAAGCAAAGAGGGTAGGCGGGCACTGGGAATCTCTGAAGCAAATCTTGTCCCAGGATGGATGCTTCATACCTTCAAAACAGTGAGAAAGCAGGCATAGATAACTAGAAGTAAATTCTGAGTTTTGGATAGCCTTCTTTTATCAAAAATTCTCCATACTCTAAGGTAAATTACTACTAAAAAAACATCTTTTTCACAGTTAGCCATAGAATCATAGATTCAATTAGGTTGGAAAAAATACCACCAAGTCCAAACCAGTTAACCCGGCTGTGCAAAGTCCACCACTAAACCATGCCCCTAAGTACCACATCCACATGATTTTTGAACACTTCTGGAGATAGTGATTCAACCCAGGCAGACTTTTTCAATGTCTGATCATCCCTTCTGTCAGCAGGTTTTCCCTAATATCCAATCCAAACCTCTTCTGGTGCAATTTGAGGCTGTTTCCTCTTGCCCTGCTTCTGGTTGCGTGGGAGAAGAGTCTGACCCTCACCTCATCACATCCTCCTTCCAGGCAGTTGTAAAGAGCAGTAAGGATTCCCCTGAGCCCCCTTCTCTCCAGGCTAAACAGCCCAGCTCCTTCAGCCACTCCTCAGAGGACTTGTGCTCCAGACCCTTCTCCAGCTCCATTGCCCTTCTTTTCTCTGAATTATTCAAAATAAATAACATGGGATTGCTGTGCGCAGCACACAGCATATGTCTACATAGGCATTCAACTTCAACATTACCAGTTGTGCCATGAAAAAGGTTTGCCAGCTTTTAAATAGAAGTCATTACCTGATCGTTAGTAAATCATTTGCATATTAAATTTAGTGTGTGGCTTTGCTATAAGCATTTAAAGAGGTGGAATTTGAAAGAAATATTTCACACAAGAGTTAAGAGTTAATAAATTCTTCCAAAATAAGGAATTCTTAAAAAATGAGGTATTCTCAAGCAGCTATAAAATTAAAAAAAAAAAAAAAAGAAAATTCTGAAATTCTGGTATCCTTTAAGAACTACAGGATACTTTGCATTACCATGCTAGAATCATTACCAGAGAAGTACACTGACTTCTTGTCAGCAAATATAATTTATTTATGAGCAGGTTTTTTTCCACTGTTGCACCCAAGCAATGTTATAGGCTGTTTAATAAGCTTCCTGAGTCATTCAGAAGCACTCAGAAAAAATTCAGAGCATTTTATTTCAATAAATTAACTTAAAACAACAAAAATTAAAAATAAAGGCTAAAAAAACTCCTACAGTATCACTTTCAAGAAATAATAAACTTTTTACCTCCAAACATCATAGGATCTCAATTTATTCCTATACTTTCCTCTTTCACATTTTGCATTCCAGATAAATGTTCTTTTTGGCTTATGAGACAGGTTTCTTTCATGCTGGTTCAGCTGGATTTACAGTTTAGAAAAAAAAAAAAATTAAAAATTACCACCTCAAAATCCAAGTGACAGTCTTGTAATGAAAAAAGTTGAATATAGAACTTTACCTAAGTGTTTCAAAAACACCCACATCAAAAGTGGGTAGTCCTGACAAAATGTAATATTGGAATCAATAGTGGAATATCAAAATTGTAATCCTTCTATCGCAGATACATTTACACATGAGCTATCACTGACTTTCTGATATGCAAATGGTACAAATGCCAAAGAGAAAGGAAAAGAGTAATCACATCTGCCACCAGTCAAAAGAAAAATCCAACTATCATCTTTTAGAGTAAACATAATGTAGTCCATGCTCACCTTCCACACGCTCAAGTACTGTGCACCTCAGAAAATATTTTCTTTACAGAAAATACAGAAATTATTGATCTGTCTTGAAGGTAAGAAGTCAAATGATTATATGTTCAAGCTCAGCAGAGAAGCAATGGTTATTACATAGTTTAATATGACTGATGTACCACTATTATAATCTGATTTGTCTGTCATGTGAGATACAAACACACAGCATGTAACTGGCCTATGTAGTGCATGAGAATATTCTGTGCTGATCACAAGAAGGTCTCCTGGGACCAGATTTATCTCTTAATTTGTACAAATAAACAAAAATGAAAAGCAAACTTGGGGAAGACGCTGGATCACAAGCAAGATTGTCACCTCTGCAATTCTTTGCATTAGAGACAAAATTGACCAGGCCAAAGGAGAAGCTGGTGCTGACAGCTCTTGGACAGCAGCACCCTAAACTGCCAAGCTCTCCTTCATTTCCTTTGGGGAAAAGCTGTCACACCCAATCTGTCCTCACACTACAAAATGTGAAACCTAACTCTTCCCCAAATTCTTCCTCCCTTCCTGTCTGGCATTTCCCAGGTGTTTTGCTTAGCACACACAACTTTATTAAATGTCATGGCCCACAGTGCATTACTACCCTGTCCCCTGCCCTCCAAGACTGTTTCTGGGGACTAGAGCAAATGCCCCACCATCCTCCTTCTTGGCAGTCAGGGTCACCATGCACAGGCTCAAGGACAGGAGACTCCAGGTCCCTGCTAGCTCAGCAAAGCAAGAAGAGAACATCCTCACACTGACTCCCCTTAGAAGCAGGTGTCACCAGATTCTTAAAAGGGAGGACAGTTTTTACACTAACCTGCTCCTGCCATCTGAAAGCCAATGTAATATCTACATTCAAGTACAGAGGTCATTGCCTGTTGAAACATCTCACTTTACACTGCTGTCAGTGCAGCTTGATGTGTATGCCTGTGAAAATACAGGCACAAGTGCACCAACTGTTCATTTCTGGCTAGCTGTGTATTAATGTGCAGGAACTCCCATATTTACCAGAAATCCAGACACATGAGCAACATACAAAAAAAGTAGTTTATGTAAGTTGTCCTTTTTTGATCAGAAATTGGTTTCAATATGGAGTAAGTGGATCTAAGATGCTGTAAGACTATTAAGGTGATGTTGCCTGGATACAATTTTTTCCTATTTCATTCCCAAGCAACTTTATAAGAAATTTAGGTTAGCTTTGTTCTAGTTGTCCAACTGAAAAATGAAAATTTCTTAAAATTCAGAGAAGTAATGCAGCAATTGTCTTAACTTGAAGATTTGTATTCTTTGATTTGATATATATGTATAAAAAATTTAAATTAAATAAATATTTTAAATTTATAATAGTATGTAAATTTATAATAGTATGTAACCATAATGAATGTATCTTTAATAAAAAATTGTATTTCTAATAAGTTATTTGCAATCTAAAATTATTTCTGAAATACTGTCTCTTGTTAAAGTACTATCTATGTAACTGTATTTTAGAGACATAAAAACATAAACTAAACCATATGCATAAAATTGTTTTCAGATAAGGAAGGTTTTATAAATGCATTAAAAAATACGAGAAATGGCAGAATTAGACTTTCTAAGTAACTTTAATTTAGCTCCTAATATGCTCTCTGCATATATCACTAAGGTAAATAAACTTTTATTATATTTGAACTAGTTGCAAATTCATTATCATATTCTCATTCACTTTACAGAGTGGGCAGCATTACTTTAAAAAACCCATGGGTTTTATTTTGTTTCTTCTCTACTGTGCAATCTGTACAGAACTGTCTTTCAACAAAACCATAACCAGCATAAAGAATAAATTCTTCACAACATCATTTCCCACCATAATAATTATTATCTGAGAGCATGTTTGAATTTGTTTTGATAAAAGCTCTGTAGAAAACCCCTTTTTTAAAAAATGCTTGCTAAATACAGTTCTGATATTATTTTAATCTGGTATTTATAAGTGGACAAACATACATGCTTGTAAACACCTTTGCTGTTATGTACAAAGCTTAAACCCTGCTCAGAGATTTTTAAAATTTTTTTATTCAGTACAGTAGTAGCGACAGGGGCTTCAGAGTTTCAGTCAGACAATTCTATCTGCATTGTCAAATACTTATGGTGCTCAAGAGAACATCACTCATCTAAATATTGCCTTGGTGAGCCCCACATGTCCTCAGGGAAAACACTTCTTCAGAAAACATGTCATATTTTAACTCTGAAATACTTAAAGATAGGTATCACAAGACATCTCAATTATTCCAAATGACTGCAGTGAGAATTATGCAGTTAAAGATCAGTGCAATTCAGATGGGGTTAAAAACATGCACATCTCCCAAGAAAGTAAAAAAAAAAATTCTATTTACTTGTTTTTACAAATTCATCAGTTCTAAGTACAGAGGATGATGAAGAGCAGAAAACAGAGAAACCGAAAGGAAAAAAAAAAGGAGAAATAAGCAAAAGAAAGGGAGGAAATAAAGAAAAGTAAGCAGAATGTGAGAAGAAAGCTGAAAATAGAAAGAAATAAAAAGAATAATTCACAAAACATGCCCTTTTTAATAGACCTTGCTTGCACAACAGTGTCTTTATCTTCTGTTTGATGGAACAAGCACAGCAGTGACAACTAGTTTCCTGAATTGCATCTTGCAGCTAATTTGTTGCATAACCTGAAAAAAGTAGTCTTTAATGAAGTCACAAGTAATTTTACCATACACATTAATATTTCATCCAGTCACATGCAGTGTACGTCCAGCCATGCAGCGACAGACCCTGTACTGCACCCCCAAGAGTGAAGGTTGTCATGGCTACTGCTACTTCAAAAGTCTTGACTTCTTATGACTAACATCTTATGTTTAAAAATAGTATTATGACAAAATACATAAGAGATAAAAAACACATCTTTGGGCATGGTGCTATGAAAACACAGTAAAAATATGGCTGTTTTTTTTTTTTTTAATTCTAAACCACTCACAGTCATACAATATTAAAACTTACTTGGATTATTTTTCCATACATATAACAAAAGCATTCCTTCATGTTCTTGAAAAGACACAATTTCTAAACTCATGATGGAACACGGGGCTATTAATGTCCATTTTTAAAAAGGTGCCCTCTAAATTGAAAATTATCACAATTAAAATAGGTGGTACTGAATGATCTGGTTGAGGTAACAATTTCTTACACATACAAGAACATCTGATTGATTTATTTTTTTTTTTAATGCCATGCTGACTATATGAGTTTGCGAAAATCTTGCTTAATTGAGAGCAACAAAATCAAAACTAAAATAAAGCTAAAGGGGGAAAAAAGGGAGAAAAATTATATTTTCTCAACTATTTTGCTTTCACTTCATAGAATGGGAGAACTCTATTCTATTTCTGGCATGAGGACTCAGCTCTGCTTACGCAAGATGAGTCATAGGGATGTCTCCCTTATGGAATTGCTAATTTTGGAGCCTTCGTTACCTTTTAATAGAATATGTAAAAGCTTGCTACTCACTACAACATTGAGGTACATTACTCTGTCCTAGGTCTTGACCCTAATTTACCTCCAACTCTTTCCAATGCACATCTCTTCCTCTTAAAGATATTATTAGCACATCCACAGTCAGTAAAATTAGGGTTTAGAATCTGAGAGTTCAATTCCCAGCTGAAGTTCTGTGAGACTCCATCCCTGTGATACCAATTTCAGTTGTACTATTTCTGCATCAGTTGAACTCTAACAAAGTCTCAGCTGGAGAGAACCAACACCCACTTTTTCAGTTAGGCTGGTTACTATTTATACTATTTTATTCTCGTTCCTTGCTGAAATTTCCCTTGCCTTACCTGCTGAAGGTATGTCCTGCTGAACAATGAGTAGGAGCTGTGCAGAAGCATTTCTGTGAGTTTTGGGGGGCTATCTTTGAGTATTAAAGGAAAGGTCAAGATATTTCTTATCTGCTTCCTGGTCTGCAGTGTTTTCCAAACCAAAATCAAAAGGATTATCTAGATCTAAGAAGAGTCTGTCTACCATATGTGGCTGCAGTATTTATAACCTTTAATGGGACTTTACCCTAGCTGAGTTATAATTATTTAAACTAAAACAAAACAAGCCTTTCTTAAAAGAGAGCATGTTCCAGAAATATTGTGGATCTGTGACTATACATATACATAATTTGCAGCAAGTTTATATAAATAATTATTACTCAATGGACGTACAGCACAAAACTACCAATCTTTAAAACATATTAAGATAATATGGCTGCTAGACATCTGCAGTAACCATTGTCTTTGTTAGAGAGATATTGAATATCGACATGCAGAAAAGCCAGAGAGATAATACTCATAAAAGAAGATGGACACTTTGAGGTGAAAACAAATCACTTGGAGTCAAGGTTTTCTTAAATTTGGTAGATGCATGTTGGACTTTAAAGGAAGGTCTACCAGAACCATCTAACTTCAGCATTAAGGGGCTGAAAAGCAAGCTGCACTTCTGAATATGATTAATGATATGATTAATGGAATGATTAACCTGAAAATTCAGTATGTTTTTTAAAAAACAGTTGCTTTTTTAAGCTGTGGAGGCTTGAAACTATTCCATGCAGCTATGCCTCCTTTCTTGCTCTATTTTCTTCTGTTTTAGAAGACAACGCCCCAAAGCACAGAAAAAGAGACATGCTAAATGAAGGTGCAGCAAAGGTTCATTTCTTCATTGGTTTAAGACTCTTAGCCTCTTATATCTTGATAAATTTCAATACTTACACATTTTAATTTCTGATCAGGATGTTGCAGCTACCAACTGTATCAAAAGGGCAGCCTGTTCAGCATACATCTAGCTTCAGATTGATCAGCTTTAATAAAAGGTAGCCTTGTAAGTGCTCCTGATACAAAGAGCAAATAAGATTCATAAGAGCTAACTTCAGCTGCTACTCCTGACTTTGGAGGAAGGCAAAGGGTACAAAGCAAAGTTGATTTTGACCTCTGATGTTTTTCACAACTTCAACAGCACTGTGTCGTGTTCATTCATTATCTTAAATGATCATGTGGTATTTGCTCCTCACATCAGTGCAAAATACCTTTAGATACTTTTGAAATACTGTAACAGTGAGTAAAAGCATTACTGTGTAAGAATAGAGAGCACAGGAAGTGAGTGATAGATCACAGGAGGAAGAGAACAGCAGATAAACTTGGTCCAGACACCCCATGGGAATACTGAGATAAAGAACTCAGGCCTCCAAAGATGGAATTTGCCTTTACAGCAGTTACCCTTGGCAACTGGCTATGCAGCTCCACCTGGTCCTAGTGAGAGTAACTGCACTGCAAAGTGCCATTAGACTGCCTGGCTTGGGTGCTACTGTAAAGTGCAATATGAGTTTCTGGGTCCAAATGTCCTACTGCAGCAGTAAAATCTTAGCTGCTTTTTAAATGTGCTAAAACCATATCAACGTAGAGATACTGTCATTGTCAGGATACTACCTGAACAAATATGAACAAGGCATCCAAAACCAAACCTACATCTTCGGAACACATAAACTAACCCAGATATATACTCACTGTGTAACAGATAAGAGGAGTTTTCATCCCAATTAGCTGTGAATGTCCTGACAAGAAAGCACCATCAACAAAATAGTTTTTCTTTCCAGATGCAGTTAATCTGGACAAAAATGTGCCAGTTCATACTGGCTATTATTGGTGGTAAAGCTGTGGGTAGATCTGCTCTTACTCCATGAAATGTGCATTCTCTTGCTATTAAGCACAACTCCATTATCTTCCATTAAAATGTCGAGAATTCAATTGAGGCAAACTGTCTCAGAAAGAGATAATTTTGGCCAGGGTCCCCTTCCTCATTAAAGGAAAAATCCCACCATAAAGCAAAGTGGTGCAGCAGCTGGAACTCATGGCCAGGAGCAGAATCTAGCTAACGTGCAGCCCAGGCAAACTGCTGTCCTCCTCATCTAAATCCAGAGTCAGCTTCAAGGATGCTGACTGCTGTTCAGCTGAGTTTTCAGCCAGCCAGCCATTTGAAATCCACGTTGAAACGTGCCCTGGCCATCTAGGTAAGCCATCTGCAGTCTGCAGGTGTAGGGCACTGTGCTTTGCAGCTCTAGAAAGACCTTGTACTTACACTGGGGTGATACAGCTCCCAAGGATGTGTTGCCCAAAGGAGATCGGATGTCATCACCTCCTCTCTGAAAAATGACAAAATACCTATTTCATAGTTATTATTTCTTAATGGCTCCATATGGAAATATGCCACTCATCATAGTAGATAGCCAAAATGGAAGCCAGTGCTTGAAGTACAAATGTAATTCATTGACGATATATAATACAACACCACAACAGCAGATATTCTTTCCATATCCACTCACTTGCATTTAAAAGATGAGACAGAAGACTCCTTTCAAATTTCCCAATTATTTCCTTTTATTCTGGAGTAACACACTCAAAATACAGTGCAATAGGGGAAAAACAAACACACTAAGGAAAAAATATACAGCAAGATGTGAAAAAGCACCACTTACTAGTCCTCAATGTTTTTCAGAAGATAGGTATCTTGATTTTTCCTTGAAAAGATGAAATCTTCCTGCTAAAGACAGATCCAAAAGAAACAATGCTTATCAAGACTCCCTGTCTGCATAACATCATCTTCATACCATGATCTCCTGTGATATTCCATGTGATAAAATTACTCAAACTGACTTGTTTTGGAATATTTGGTCTCTTTAAAAAGCAAGTAAAAATTTAGTTTCTGGTGACAGGTGCTGATACTCTCCAGTGATCTGAAGAAACAGAGACAGTCTTCAATTACACAGCACAACATCTTCATCAAAAGGCAATTCCTATGATCATAGTCTGTTATTGCCATCCTCAAGTGGCACAATCTGTAAGGGGGGGTGGACATTACTCATGTTCAATTTCAAAGAGACTGATTTCTTAATGAGTTCTTAGTGCCATTTGTTAGTTAATTTCAAACTCATTGATCCAGTTCACGATCATAAAGAAAAAACAGATAAAAGAGAGTGGTCCTTCTTTCACTTGTTGAATGGTTATTTTTAGAAAGTTTTAAGGTAGGAACCAGGTTCAGAAGTTGTAAATATTAGAAAGAATCATCCCAGTTGGACATATTTTATTGCTTCTGTTTGTTATGGATGATACATGAATAATCAAATGTAAGGTTAGGTACTTGCAAATTCTGTTTTTTTAAAGCAGGTGGGGAGATAACTGGGTGTCAAGAACCATTCATTGCTCTGGTTCTGTCAGGGACATGAAGTTTCACAAAGTACAGTTTCCTTCTCGGAAGACACTTCTTAGGGTTATATTCACTCTGTGATTAAATCAAATAAATGTGAAAACTATTACAGAATTTAATTAGCAGCTTGACGTTCTTAACACAAGCTGTTCACTTACACGCAACGTCTGTTTATTTGGAAAGGAACAAGAACATTTGGACATTTTACCAGGGATTTTGACTAATACAGATGTAAGTAGCTGTGAGATAATCACACCTCCACTTGCATTCTTGTGTCTGCCCCATTCCTCTGAAAACAGATTTTATCAGGCCCACAATGCTCTTTAAATAAAACTTCTGTTAGAGTGATTCTGTCTGGTGCTAAGTTTATGCAGCTTAACTGAAACAGTGATAAATGTGCAGGTTGTCTATGTGATCATGACAACAGTATCAGAACAGAAAAGCTCAATTTTTTAACAAAACCAGGAATTAGTAAGAATACTTCACTTCTCTTTCTTTCTTCATATGCAATCTCTTTAAGCTGAAGGTTGAAATATTATTAGCAACATCAATCTCCCTGTTAAGGTCTTTACAAGTCCACGAGGGTAAAACTAGCATGCTAGTAATCTCTTTGTCATTAACCTAGTCTGCTTTTTAACTCTACAGATGAAACTGTAAAAGCAATAACTACATAAGAAGCATTTTCTCTGCCTGCACATCAGCAGCAATGATACACCTTTGCTAAGCAAAGCATTTTTATTAGGGTTTTCTACATACACATAAATTAATCTCAGTAAGGCTGTGTCCAAAATCCTGAGAGAGCTCTGCATGACCCATTTTCCCACTAAAAGCTTTAAGAAAATAGCTTTTGATTTCTCTTATTTAAAATGCACATCCCATACAAATGATACTTGCACAGGAGAGCTAAATACATAGCCTATACCACTGCCTCAGTTTCCTCATCTTTGAACAGAAATAAAAATCTTTTAGACACTGTCACAGGAGGCACTATAGGAGAAAAGTGCTATCTGCTCTATGAAAGAGTATTGGCTCAATTAAATATCCCAGTCTCCTTTGATGCCATTTTCTCCACGTTTCTCCTCATTTTTTAAAAATAGCCTTTAAAAAATGACTGCACATAATTTCTAGAACTTTGCAAAGTGGTGCAGCATTTTCCTCTCAGAAAAAGAGAAAAAGTGGTCGAGTGCTACTTCTGAGGCCTTGCTACACCAGCACAACATAAAAAGCATAGGAAAGAGAGATATATTCCTTGCTTGACTGTTTGACAGACAGGATACCTTTTGGGTCACAGGATCTGGACATACTGATGCATATTCTGTAAACTGACTTCCCTCCTTGTCCCACTGTCCTGCTCATACACAGCAGCAGAAGTCTCCAGAACATGTTTGACCTGATTGCTCTAAATGCACAGGCTTAACTGTAGCCAGATGGCCTAGGACACAGTCAGCATTTAAATATTGTTGTGAGGAAGCCAAAACATTACAATTCCTTCCCCCTACCCCAATCCTCCTATTCTTACAGCAGTTACTACTAAAACCTGCTTGCTTTACCTCTACAGATGCCAGCAGGTCCTAGTGTCCTGTGAAATGAATTGTTTATGATGATTTGCTGAAGAGGAAAATATACTGATTCACTATTCTGGAGACCACTTGGAGCTCCACTAACACCCACACGCACCAGAGTGAGCTCAATTTTCAAACATTTTTTTGTTTGTTCTTCCCGCCTGTCACCTTCCACCTACAGCCAGGGCTCTGTTCCATTTGCAGCTTTCTAAATCCTCAGAGGATGTTTAAGGGAAGGAAGTACAGAAAAAAAATTTCAGTAACTGTACACATCTGTGTTTCTGTCAGGTAGTTAATTATAACACTAACCCTTAAGACTCTTTGCAGAGTCTTGGTTAGAATTAAATAAAGATTTGGTATAACAAAACTTATATGGCAGTAAAATAATCTAAGCTAGAGATCTTATAAAGATCTCACAGCCATGTTTCCAGTTACTCAAAAGATCACTTGTTTGTTTGTAAGATCTGATTCAGAAATAAGGTATAAGATTTGCACTCTGGTGACTGAAAGACTGCTAACAAAAACAGGAGGCACAGACAATAAACATTACTAGTCTTAAGAAGAATTCTCACATTTTCTGAATGAGTGTTTCAAGTCCTGATAAGAGAAGTGGTACAAGGAATCCACCACAAAAAGAAAGATGACATTCCCAAGGTAAGTATGAGACCAAGTCTTCTCACTGCATGGAAGGCATGAAGCATTGACTAATTTAGACAGAAAAGAGTCAAGTTTTTTAACGCCTGATCTGAATTATAAGCAAAGTGCTGAGCTACTAAATTGCCTAAAGCTTAGAATTCAGTTGGTTGGTTGTAGAAACAGAACCAAAGTCACTGACAGACTGTAGTCAATAAACTAAGGACTAGGTGAGACAAGATTTTAAAAGTCAGTAAAATTTTTCAGGCATTCTGGCCCAGGAGTAGGCAGAATAGAATTTTTAAGGATTTAAATTTTTAAATTTTAGAGACAGCTTTCAGCTACATCTGCTTCCAGATACAGCTGCAAAGGCAAATCGCCTTCAAACCATGTAACATTACTGTATGTCTGTATGTACTGCAGAAAAGAATCTGTCCAAATTTATCAAAATAAGCCTAACATTTTTAAGTTAGAAAAATCACTGTATTTAGGATGTCAAAAAATCCAAACTATAAAAGAAAATTTTAGCTACCTTACAAAGACACTGTAAGCTATCATACAAACTGCCCTGTAAGCATCTCCAAATACTGACATGCAGCACCTTCACAAAACCTAGCCAAGAAGTCACATTATATAGAGAATTTCAAGATCCTTCCACACCCTCAGAGAAGGGTAAACCTGTGCAGGAATAAAACTGGCTTATAAGTTAATTATCTGTTATCCTTGATGTGCCCCAAATGAAAAATATCAGATGGCTTTTTTCATTACTGATCTTCGTGCTCACCAATGCCTGAGCACAAGCTCTTCATTCAAAGAAAATAAGACTGACCTTGCTCTAAGAAGTACACAAACATCAACTGTCAGGCAACTGTGGCTGGCTCATCTTCTGACTGGAGGAAGCAAAAGTGACATGATTTCACCCAAAAGAAGTGATGACCCATTGTCCAAGACCAGCGCAAACTGCATCCAAACAGACGAGGAAAAAATCAAAGGGGAACCAGCCAAGTGATTGAGACAGGGCTTTTTCCTGTCCTTATTCCTCAATACCAAAACATCCAGAGTATCTATTACTTCAGGTCCCATTGGATTTTTATTATAAACCATTGTGTATTATCAAATTCCAATGAAATCCTACATTTTTAGTCAAACCTTATGCTTAAGTGGACAGTTTGCTCTATTAGCAGTTTGAAAGCAGAATTTTTACCATCTTAGATGGTAAAAGAATTTAGATGGAGAAAACTTAGATGGAGAAAGAATTATAAGCATTTAACCCTTGAAATGAAAAATGTAACAATTTAAGAAGCTTCATTGCTATGAGGCCATTACGATGAATCTTCTAATGAAAAATTCAGACTGCAGAAATGGTATAATAAGCAGATCAGTGTCAGATACAGGAATGAATAGGTGAGATAATTTATTTTAAGTAACCCAAAGGTAAGCATAATCAGAGTGACTCATTATGAGCATAAGTACAGACCTATATGCATACCAGCTAGCAGCTGTTGTCTGCTTAATATAGCAGCTAACAAAAAAACTTGAAAGCTTTAGTGATACAAAACATGCTAGTTTGTAGTGAGACAATTATTTACTGTGAGTTACAACATTTTTATTCAATTTATTTTTTATTTGTTTAAATACTGCCACCAGACAAGCAATAAACTCCATATCACTTTCTCCATAGCACATCTTTATTGTGCTAGATAAAACTCTAAATATTTCAAAACCACACTTTATTTTAGTCCAAAAAAATTAATTACTTCATTACAAGTGATGGATCCTCTGATATAACTTACAATTATGGTAAGTCATGTTCCCTCCAAACAGAGTAGCTATGCCAAAAAGTTTGTTATTGCAGAGCACAGAGATCTGTTCTGGAGTATTCTTAATGTTTCAGACTTTCCCCTCCTTTTTCTTAATTCAAAATAAACATTTACCAAAGTCTCTAAATGGTAGAAAGTATGGGTCTCAAAGGAGCCTGGACAAGACTGTATCACATGATACTAGGATGTTTTGCATCTGTAAACTTCACAACACTGCAATAAAAGTGTCTATTTCTTCCTTGCTTTTCAATTATGATTTGTGTCTGAACAAAAACCTCAATGAAATAACCATGTCTCCATTGCCCCTTTAAAAAACAAACAAGCAAACAAAATCAAAACCAAAACTAAACAAACGACAAACAAACAACAACAACAAAACTAACAAAATTTAAAAATTAAGGATAAAAAGCTCAAAAGGTTTTTCTGTAGTTCTCAGGAACTCCAAAGAGGCTCACACTTAGTTGTATAAGCAGTTAAAATTACTTATCTAGCAGATATACCTTGCTGTATCATCATATACCTTGCAGTTTTTATAGTATCATCACATTATGTTATATAATGAGGAATTTCATTAGTATTACTTCTGTGAATGTTTCTCTTTGCAGAAGGTTGTAAAAGACTCATTTTAGAGGTTCAGTGGATGGCATCCAAGTATCAGTGCAAACAGGATTTCAAGATGAACAATTTTCATCCCACTATTTTTACTAGTGGGAAAATGGGGGGAAAAGTGGATGATTTGGTTTGATCTTGGATATAAAAGTCAGGAGCATGCTATTAGTAGGTGCCGATATTAAGTGCTGAAAAGTAGTTTTTCCCATTAGCTGAGGTTCTTTGTTACCTGTGTGTGAATAAAGCAACAGATAGATGTACCTCATGGCAGATTTCAAATCCCTTCATCTGGGCAATTTAAATGATTCTTTACTCAAAATACCCAGGTTCCAACAATCAAACATGCTTCCAAACACTGGAATACACTTGACCTGAGTATGGGAATGCAAAGGTGACAGATACACACATTGACTTTGTGACTTTTGCAGGTAAATCCAAAACCAGCATGTAAAAGAAAAAAATGGGCTAGTCTCTTTTTATGTCTCTGTTTCTGTTAGTGTGCTGAAGATAAATGCAGAAATTACAGGATGGCAGACACTGAAAGACATCTACATGACACACTATTTTAGCAGCTATTATGTTTTAGGAAAGCAGAGATGACACAGTCATTACTTGCCTGCATATATTGAGAAACAAAGCAGCAGCAAGGAAAAGAAAATACAGTAAAATACTATGTCCCAAGAGTGATGTTTCCACCCCGTTACCAGGTGATTTAAACTCAGAGCTGCATACTCTCAGCTGAATAAATTGTCCACAGTTTTTCTCAGTTGCTAACTGGCAAGGTTTTACTGAAGCAAATTGATCTGCTTCCTGTATAAAGATTGATAAAAGGCATTACTCTGCTAAAAGAAAAAAAAATATTAGTACTTTAATTCAAAGGACTTCATTAAGAAGTAACATTTACATAATTTTAAAAGTATCATTTCATCTTTCCCTGCCTTGAATTTAATAGAACTAGTAGACTTGAGGAATGAAGCTACTCTTACTGTCTGATAATTACCTCAAAATTTTCTTATTAGCATCAAATCAAATACCTTTACACTTTTCTAGATAGAAACCTCAAAAAAGGTATTATGGTGTCCTTAAGAAAAAAAAATCTAAGAGCCTCATACATCCCCACCTTCTCTGGAAGGCCCTTTAAGCAAAGTAACTCACAGCAGACCAGACCATACCCATTTTCACACAACTTAGTTCCAAATGAGAATTTAGCCCATAGAAGAAAAATCACATCTGAAATATACCTCCTGGAATTAAATTCCCTGAAATTTTCTGACCATAATTTTTGATATTTAATACAAGAAGTTAAAATTTTACTTAAGAAGCTGACAGTTCTTGTCAAAGTGAAGTTTACCTAACTTTAAGGAAAAAAAAAACCTTAAGCAGAAATGGAGTTTTACCACAAGAACTCTGCTTGTTTAATCACACCTACCATCTTGACTGAAGATGGTCTGTGAATTAATTTCCAGAGAAGATCACTGACCTTCCACTAAGTGAAAAAAACAGAATCCTGCCCTCCCGCCAGCCTAAAAGTCCAAAATACAACCTCTATTCAAATGCTGGGGGGGGGAGGGGAACTCTAAAACAACCAATCTTTCTTAAAGTAAGTTGTTTGTGTCTGAAAAAGACACATCCTAAGCTCTATAATCACCATGTATTCTATCAAGTAAAGAACACAAACTGTACTACCATGAAGAGGAAAGAAAGCCTCTATGGGTCATCATCTAACTTCTCCTCTGGCTATGGTTTTATTAAGATGAAACACAAATTAGAATCCAGAAAATAAGAAGGGAAAACATCCTCTTGTGGCCTGATTTATATGCAGGTTAAAATTTAACAGAGTGGAAGAGTCAGACTTTGCCAATAACTAGAAGTCATCACTAATTGATAAGGGAGTGACATGCAATCCACACAGTTTCTGCTATAAAACATCATTTAAAAATGAAGCTCCATTGAGAAATCTAAAATGAAGACCATGGGAAAAATCCTTTCAAGAAATTAACAGTCAGGAGCTTAGGAAGACTACAAAAGTCATTATAAAAGAATGTTGTTTTAAACTGCATATACTGCAGGTG
This sequence comes from Haemorhous mexicanus, assembly GCF_027477595.1. Classification (NCBI taxonomy): domain Eukaryota; kingdom Metazoa; phylum Chordata; class Aves; order Passeriformes; family Fringillidae; genus Haemorhous; species Haemorhous mexicanus. The sequence goes on from NC_082381.1 coordinate 56,287,824, forward strand.
AGATATGAGATGATTGGAGAAATATTTATTTATACACATGGCAGGTTTCACAGACTAAAAAATAAAAACAAAAGAAGTTTATACATTTTTAACTCTAGAAAGCATGCAAAATTATTCTAAAACATGGACTTTCTGGAATTCCCCAAAACCTATGCTTTATTTTAAAAAAGAATCATAGAAATTATTTGGAGACAATGTTTTATTTTGATACCAGTTGACACAGAGAGCCAGAGAATGGCATCTTTAAGACATCAGTTTTCTAGGAATTTTGCTTTTGGCTAGTTGCAGAGATTTCAAAGTTAATCCTTTATTTTTTCATCTCTTTTTTTTCTTTTCTTTTTTTTTCAATAAGCATGATTTTAAAAAGTTAAAAAAAATTAAGGACCTAAAAAAAAAAAAAATTTAAGGACCTATGAAGAGGACACGTAAAGAAAAGCTCTCAAGACGAGTGGCAAAATCATAATACATCAAAATTAGAAGGCAGTTGAATCAAATTCACCTATTTGGCCCAGATCAATAATCAAAAATTAATTTTTCCAGTACTGGAGGCACATATCAGAATTTTGCAATTTCCTTTCACAGGCATGGATAATCCCCATGAAGCCTTTGCCAAACACATGCTTATTCCAGAAGCTGCAGCAGTTAAATAACAAGCTAAGACAGCTGGGTTCAATTTAGGTTGCGGATTACTGATACACGCAAAGAGATAACCACAACTGCTGCCATTACTGAACCCCGTTGCTATGTCCAGCTTTTTTCTTTTTAGAACATTAAGGAAGTATTCCTAAAAGACTACTGTTTTCCAGTGGAATAAAGACGTTATTTCTAAACAATTCTTTATCAAAAAATAATTACTATTCTTAACACCCATTTTCATCTCTCTTAAGGAGGTTAAAAGAATAGAAATTTGACATTCTCAACTTTTGTAGGGCACACTTTGTCTATATTTTACTCTGTAACTGATTGTTATTTCCCATTTAAAATCTTTGTACATGGGGAATAGACTTTGTGAAGGAACAATTATTATAGACAATGGTATAATTTTTTTTCTTATTTTGATCAAAAATGCATTCTGCTAAGAAATGGGTTTGCTCGAGACACATCCCAAGCTCTATAATCATCATGTATTCTATCAAGTAAACTAGATGCCTCCAAACCTATGTACTTCCATTTCTAGCTCTATCAATTTCAATGTCTATCTTGTCCTTTCCTGTGAGAAATCCCAAGTGGTTATACTCTGGCTTGCCCAAAAGCAGCAGAGGATTCACTGCCATATTTTCAGTTACCTATTTGGGAAAATCTTTATTCAAAGTCCAAGTCCGAGAGTTTGCTATGAGTCCATCAACTTCTTTTGACAATCTTCTGATTCCTAATTTTAGTGAGATTTTTCTTTCACTATCTGAATACAGTAACCAAGATACCAGATTCTGCTGAAACAGTTAACGGTAAAATGTGTTCATTGATTACTCGTATTTGATTCCAAATATTTTCCACATTTCTATCTTCACTAGACATTTTAATTTATTAAGAGTCCACTTTAGTGTGTAGTATTCATCCTGTCACAGGTAACTCCTCAAAATATTGTCAAAGTCAAAGAAAAGAAAGGAAAAGTACCAATACTGCTGCAAGACTATCCAACTGCTTTGTTGCAGATTAATTTATCTGTAGAAGATATTTGCAAATGCTGAAGTGATTGAATGAAACTATTGCATGGCTAAAGCAACAGTTCCACACAAAAATGTGGCTCCTGTAACTTGATCAAAGCCTATGTGATGGCACCTTTTCTTATATGGACAGAACATTTTTGTGACATCTTGAGCTTCTTCTTTAACTTTTCACATCTTCCTGCTTACTAGTCTTTTACCTTTTCATGCAATCATGATAGCTGCTTCTGGAATATCTTATTTGTAAATCTTCTATTTCCATGCTTGCACACTGATAACTTGTATTCAAAGCATCAATTAATAAGCCAGTACCCTAAGAATCAGAGTGTAGAGCCCATGAGAAGTTAGAATGTCACTTTAGTGCAGTTGCAGTTTGCAAAGTTTCCATATATTCAGAAATGGAAACAAATAGTCTTTCCTGTATTAATTGGTTTCTGGGTCTGAATCTGAGAATCATTTAAATTACAGGACGATAACAACATTTATCACAAACTCTTACTTTTCATGTTTAAATTCTAGTAGCTCTTTCCCAGAAACCGATTTTAACAGCATCTGCATAACAGAAACTTTTCAACACAGGAACATTCTCTTTCAGACAGAAAGTAGTATATTCAAAACATAAATAAGCACCTAAATCACATCACAGAAAGCTCACAGGTAAGCCTTCAAAGGTAAGCAATTCACTTCCATTTAAATATTGTACTTTTCCAATGCATATTAACATTACAGCTATCAAAAGTTCATCTTTGAAACCTGATGAAAAGAACTTCTACAGGATCTGAAAGCTTTTGAAACATTATTCACCATCTATAAGTAGCTGGAAGAAGGGTCACTGTTCTATCATTGCTCATGGCTGCAATGGAAATAATTCTGGGAGAAATAAACCTGTTTTCCTGAACACAGGTAACTTGCTGACTATTGGTTAACTGGTTGTATTACAGTAGCAGATTCTCAAATTTTTTGATCTTTCACAGTAGTCACATTGGTATTGTGATCTGTGGCTGAAGCATCATTTTCTAGTAGATTAGGAACAGGAGAAATGACTCAAGCAAATGGCAAGAGCCATCAGATTCAAAAGGACATTATTAAGGTTGATACTTGTCACAGAACCAATTAGGCTGGAAAAAACCTTTGAGATCATTGTCCAACTTCTCATTGGACACCACTATGTCAACTAGATCACGGCACTGAATGCCACATTCAGTCCTTCCTTAAACACCCCCAGGGATGGTGACTCCACCATCTCCCTGGGCAGCCCATTCCAATGTGTGATCACCCTTTCTGTGAAGAATTTCTTCCTGAAGCCCTACCTAAACTTCCCCTGGTGTACCTTAGAACTACATTCTTTCATCCAGTCACTAATTGCCTGGAAAAAGAGGCTGACCCCCACACAGGCAGTAGTTAGAGAGACAACGTCACCCCTGAGTCTCCTTTTCTCCAGGCTGAACAACTTGGAGAAACCTCCCTCAGCTGCTCCTCACAGGACTTTTGCTTCAAACTAGCTCCATTTCCCTTCTCTGGATACACTCCTGTATCTCAGTGTCCATTCTGAATTGTGGGACCCAAAATTGTACACAGGATTTGAAGCGTGTCCGCCCCAATGCCAGGTACAGGGGAATAATCCCTGCCCTGGTCCTGCTGGCCACACTATTGCTGGTACAGGCCAGGATGCCATTGGCCTTCTTGGCCACCTGGGCACTGCTGGCCAGTTCAGTCACTGCCACCAGCACCCTCAGGTCCTTTTCTGCTGGGCCACTTCCCAGTCACTCTGCCCCAGCCCGTGGTGCTGCCTGGGGTTGTTGTGGCAAAGAGCAGAACTCAGCTCTTGGTCCTGTTGAACGTCATGGCCCTCCAGCCTAAACAGATCCCCTCACAGAGCCTTCCAGTCCTCCAGCAGATTAACAGGTCTGCCCAGCTTAAATCCGTGAATTTATTGAGGGCACCCTCGCTCCCCTCACCCAGATCACCAAAGGAGATATTAATCAGGACTGGGCCCAACAGCAATCCCTAGGAAATGCCACCTGTGCCTGGATGGCAACTGAATGCAAACGGAATTCACCATCACTCTCTAGGCCTGGCCATCTTAACAAAATGAAGTCTGCACCTGTCCTTTTCCAGGACAGTGCTGCGGGAGACAGTGTCAAAGATATTGCTAAGTCCTGGTAGACAACATCCACAACATCCACAGCCTCCTCCTCATCATCATTACAGTACTGCTACGTCATAAGATGCTGTGTTTGCAAGAAACGTATTTCAGAAACAGTGATACTTCAAAAGGTACACAATCATAAGCAGCGTGCACCAAGTTGGAGAAAAATAGGTATTGAAAAACATTTCCATATACAAGCATCTTGCAGGAAAAATGTCTTTAAACAATATCCAAACAGTATAATATCATCCATATCTATTGTTCTCTTTCCAAACCTATTATTTGATTTCTTTTAATCGGGAGCAAAAGCCTTCTAAGCAGCCTTTCAGTACCTTAAGGAAATACTGAAGTTGCCTTAAAAAATAGTGTTTTACAAAGAAAATAAGATATATGAACTGTAGAAGGAATACAAAGTTTATAAATACCTACAACAATATCTGGTTTGAGTTCACATTTATTAAACAGATTTTTTAACCATCAAAGAGCACTGCTCATAAAACACAATTAAAACAGCTTAAAAATCCTGTCAGGATTAAATTTCAATAATGATCTTTAAGTTCAGCTGTTCAAGAATTCAGGTTTTTATTACTGAATACTGTATCAGCTTTTGGTAACCAAGATGTTCTTAAATATTTTAAATGGTCTCACCAAGGTAGATGAAAGTTTAGGAACAGCAAAACACTGATAACTACTATTTCATTATATCACCTTTTCACTTTCCATGTATGTAGCATTATATCTTTTTTAAAAAATGGAAAAAAGGACTTATTCCAGACGCCTTGGCTTCTTAAGAGTTGTGCTTAGCACCTTCTATAAAGACCATATGAAATGTGTGAGCTGTTTCTAAACAAATGGATAAACAGGGGCCATGACAATAGTGCTACAGCATAAGCCCTGCACAGCCAGCCCAGGACCAACTGAGACCCCAGACTGTGTTCGTGGAGCATTACATAACCTACAGATAAGCCATATACAGCTTATCATACCCTGTGACTAAATACAATCTCAACATCCTATCAGATAAAGCAAGAGAATAAAAGTAGTTGTACTGCTTTGTGAGCTGACAATAAAGCAGTTCAGAGGGCAGGGGACAAGGCTGCCCAACAATGGCTCATAAGCCAGAATTTCTCTGATCAGGAAAGCTCCTGCATGTGATCTGCTGCCCATGCCTCCCGGGACACTGCATTATATAATCACTGTAATACTCTTAAATCAACTGGAAAAGGCCAGGCACAGGGTAAAGTGTGTCTCCTGTGCCCCCCTTCTCCCTCGTAGGAGTTCGTAACTGATGGTAACTGGAATTTGTTAAGTGGGGGCCTGAACCGATGCTGTGCTGAAGTCACTAGCAGCTCCCAGCTGCCAGGCAAGGCAGTGCCACTCCCCAGTGATCAGCCCCCGCTTCCCGCTGCCTCACCTCACACCAAACACACGCAAAACCACAGTGCAAGACACAGGAAATAAATGTTATACAGGCACAGACATTGCAGTCACCAAAGGTGCCATCTTTAAAAGTTTCCTGACAATGCTGATGTGCTGCTCAACACTCTAAACATGGACCAATGTGGGTCTTCGAGAAATGAGTTCAAAAGATTTCAGCATAGCTGCTGTAACTCCTAGCAGGAGAGAACATGTAAATTAGGCTATTGACACAACTCAACAGCATATCTGACTCTCTGGAGGTGAGGATGCTGACAAACTCTTTACAGCAGAAATATGTTTTAAGAAAGCTCATGAGGAATTGAATTACTTGTGCCTTTTAGAAACACAATGACAATTTTTTTTCTGCTGTCAGCATCCCAGCTTGAGCCAGCCACAAAGAGTACAACTTTTTTTTGAAGGGATGAACAGAATGAATCAGCTCTGATCCAATAACAATGACTCTTTCCTATACTCTATCTCTGCATCATGTAAACCCACAACAAACCCAGACAGGGAGCCTACAGATCCAAGATTAACCTAAACCACAGTGCACCTTTAGTGACGGATGTTCCTCATTTAGTCACCCAGCAGTCAGCCACAACAGTAATCCTCCTCCAAAGCAGGAGTCAGAGCCAAGACTGAGGCTGCAATCAGTCTTTCTGTTCAGACGCATATAAAATTAATTGACCACTTAACTGAAAAAGTGATATTTTAATTTCAAAATATAGTCTTGAATGTAGTGTTCATCCATTTACAGCCAGAAATGCAAAGAGAGGCAAAGTATTGCAGAGAACTCTTTTTACTTTTATTGACACCTTGCTGGAACGAGTTCATCTGCAAATTCCCAAATGGTTCTGCTTCCAAGCAGGTCAAGGGATAGCAAGGAAAAGGACCTGTAGATGTCTTCTCTGTATCCTGAAAATCCCATGTCTGAACAGCAAAGTGTTGTTAACTTTCTATGCCTTTCCAAGAGTGTGAGGTTTGAATGGAAAATAATATTGAACAACTCACACTGACCATGTCACTGTTTCCCTCAGGGAGCGCCAATTCACACAGCTGTTCAAAGCACTAGCCACTCTTGTAGTCAGCTCCAGTCTGTTGCAACATTATTATGTCTAGACAGACTTCTCAAAAAGTCCAATTTTTCTTCTCTTAGCACATGATGTTTCCTGCTAATCAGTACTTTTTCACTGCCTTCTCATGACTAGTGTCAGGGGAGTTCAAAGGAAAGATGGAACAGAGAAATACAAGACAGTTCCTTGAGCATCCCTCTTTTACTGGACATTTTAAATGTATCTGAGTGGAAAAGGAATGAAAAACAAATAGCGTTCTGCTGGAAGGAAGGCAAAAGTAGACTAAAGACAAACTTCGCCACAGAGAACTTTTCCTTAGGCTGAAATAAACAAAAGCAAGAGCTGAAAGTAAGTGAAGCTTCTTTGAAGGAGAGGTCACAGGGGAGCAATATGCTCTGGGACTCCAATGCACAGCACATACTATTCTGTAAACCACAGATTTTATGGGAATGCCAGAGCATCACTGTTCCAATGTTATTGATGTTTGCACAAGCAAGCAGAAAGCAAAAAACAGTGGAAGACTCAGTTTTCAAATCAGCAATGTTCTGGGGAAGCCTAGAAGAAATGTGATCTTGAAATGTCCCACAGACAGGGATCATTACCATAATGATGCAAGTTTAAGGTCAGTATTGGTTTTTCTGCTGAATATCTTTTGTGGTGATTTCTCAATTGCCAAAGCTCAAACCAAAAATCTCATATGTTTATAGTCTTGTCTATAAAGCTAACAATTCCACGTATTTATTTTACTGTCTCTTTGAAAACTCCTGTGACAAATGTAACATTTTTAGTGTTTCTCTACCTTTGGACTGCAAAAAATCAGAGCCCATTTAACTTTTACTTCACTGATAATTCCTCTGCTTGGCATAGCAACTACCTAAATCTCAAGTATGCACACTGTGAATTAGGTATTTTGAATATGAATGAAATGTCAAATGGAGTTTTCTATATATAGTTCAATTAAAAAGTCATTATTTTTTTATGCTGTTGAAAATACCCTGCAAAGTATTTCTATTTATGTCTTAATTAGATATGCCATTCCTACAAAACATAGTTATCTTGAATCTCCCATCCAGATCTACTTTCTTCAGATTTCCTCTGAAGATTTTTCCTCTGCATAGTAGAGCCTTGAACAATCCCTTTGACAGTGCTTGATTCTGCAGAGTACTCAAAGGAAGTTTACAGTAATTTACCAAATTAAGTTGGATTGGGCCTGTTGCAGAGTAAAACATGCAGTACAACAATCACTGTGGCTTAGCTGTGCTGTGGCATTTTGATAATGAGCATCACTGACTGTCTCAAAGGCTGGTATGTGTCAGAACTTTAGCCACCATCACATCACAAAGGCACTCTTATCAAACAAAACAAGACTGTTATTGAAAGACTAATTGTAATTGGTATAGTTTGGACTATACAGTCAAAACTATTTGTCTACTACCACACATTACTCATTTCTTAACTAATTGTTTACTACCATTTCCTGAAGTTACTTGTGTGAATGTAACATTAAGGGGATTATTGTGGTGTGTCAGAAGTTCCTATAAAAACTGCATCCCCATTTGGAAATGCATCAGCATTCTTCCTCCCTCAAAACAACTCCAAAAAAAGCCTTTCTTAATCCCAGCATTTGTCTTTATAATGTTTGTGTTGCCCTTTTAGTCAGCTTAGAATGGAAACACAAATTTTAAAGAGGTCTTTTTTCTGTTCCTATGAAAAAGCCATTATTTATATGAAAGGGCTTACTCAATATCTCTTTTTTTAGTAGAATTAAATCCCCAGTTCTCATATTTGCACAACTAGAGAGCTTCCCCATGAGGTGCTGAGAAGAAGGATAATAAATACTGTTATGTGGTTTTAAATGCCAATGAGGCTTCATTAACCAGCCTTGTCCACTAATCCTCACTCTTGTGTTCATCATTAACCTGGTTTGTCTCCTGACAAGTGTATTCTAGAGTAAAAATCCATTAAGCCCTCTCCTTCTTTTCTCCCAATAGTGATTCTGCTGCCACTTGCATCTCTAATGGTGAAGGGATCCCTCACTTGGACATCTGAAGCAAAACTGACTTTGCTGATGGCAGCAGCATGAAGACTTCAGGGGAAGGTCCAGATGATATGGTCCTCTCTGCCAATGTGGAAAGAGAGACAAAATCTTTCAGCAGGTAAGATTCTTTTGTTTTACTACACTTCTTACTCACAAGTGGGCTGTGTCACTGGAGGTCATTCTTGCTTTCAGAGCCTTTCATTTATAAATTACCTCTTCTACTCTAAGAAACTAAAGTTGCTTAAGAAAGAAGTGCAGAAAATTGGTGAAACACTGGCTTACAAACTGCTTGAAACACAAACAGAAGCTTCTGTTCCCCATTAAAATTCTTGTTTGGACTTTATTCTGCATCCTCTACATCTCATTGATAAATGTTGCAGTTTATCAATAATTGCCAAAAATTTTATGAAAATTTGTATTTTTTCGCAAAACCGCTCCAGTCTACAGACGGTGTTAAAACATTACTCCTGTGTCATGTGATTAGTTATTAGCAAGAACCATCTCTACAAGACAAATCAGCCAATGGCTCCATTAGAAAAAGAAACACTGAATAAGGAACTTAACAGTCAGCTTGTATTTCAAAGAGCCATAAAAAAAAAATCCTCCAAGAACCTGAAGATCTGTGCTGATCCCCATGACACAGGCTGACACCATAGCTCTCAGCAGCCTCCTGCAGCCGGTCTCATAACTCATTATTGCTTCAGGCTCTTTGGCCAGCATGTGTAACAGCACTATGTGACCACACTCTTGTCCTTCCTTTTTCCTATCCACCATTCAGGCAGAGCTATACTGCATACTTGCCCTAACACAGCAAAGTGTTGGCTGGGAACTGACTTGACTCTTGACCTCCAGACCTCTGCCAAAAGAAGCCACTCACACAGAAGCAGCAAAGCAATTTCTTCTTCTACAGTTCATTTTACTTGTAAGAGCTTCATAATGGCTTTAATCCCAGCAAGTTTTTAATACAGCAATCACAGTTATTTATCAGTGCCACATACTAGTATTTCCATACTGGCACAGAGACCCATCGTTTGCCAGAGCCTCTCTAGACCTCTGTCACTGAACAACACCCTACAGACAGAGCATCTGCAGCTGTCTGTCTCTCAATGTGGAAAAAAAAATGCAATACTTTTGTAAAACTACTTCATTGGGGTCAAGGTATCACCTAACACAGATGAGTCATTTCCGCAGTGTTAGACATAGGAAAACAATTCACAGAGTAGAACTAGAAGAGGTGAGATTTAATGCAAATTTTGTAGAGGAAAACTTTATTTAACAGTCTTAAGAGCTGGATAAAGAAGTTTCACGGTCATTTGTGAATATAAATAGTTAAAACATGTTATATAATGGAGAGGATGCAATGTACAGCACTCAATGAAAGCATTCATTATGCATGATTGATATACTGTCTCTCACAGTAGCCTGCTGGACCAAATGTCCAGCACACAGCTAGGAAAGTCTATAACATGTTGGGTGAGAAATTGACTGATGGATAGATGGGTAGTAAATCACATCACATCAGGCTGGCAGACAGTCACCAGTGGGCTTCATGAAGCTCAGTTTTAGGGCCAGCACTCTTTGTTTTTATTTTAAACTACCCAGACACAGAAATTGAAAGTATGTTAAGTACTTTGCTGATGTTATCAAAAGAGGAAAAGCTGTGAACTTCCTCAGAGGTGGAAAGGCCTTACAGAGAGATAAGGAAAAAACTAGAGAGGTGGGCAGTCATCAGCTACATGAAATTGAACAAGAGCAAGTGGTGGATTTTCTACCTGTGATGGGATAATCCAGGTTATATGTACAAGATGGGGGATGGGAGCCTGGAAAGCAGCCTCGTGGAAAAACAAGAGGGAGTTTGGATTGATGGCAAGTTGAATATGAGCCAGCAGTGCCCTGCCCACCAGGAAGGCAACTGGGGTGTTCTGGGGTCCCTCAGGTATGGCATCGCCAGCTGGGCAAGAGAAATGATTGTCCCTCTTTGTGCTGGTGTAGCCTCACCTCAAGTTCTGTGTGCAGTTTTGAGAGCTCAGCTCAAGGAGTGTGTCCAGAGGAAGGTCATCAAGGGGGTGAAAGATCTTCAGAGAAAGACTTACAAAGAGTGGCTGATGTCACTTATTGGAAAGGTCATTATGCCAATGCCAACACTGGGAAGAAAAGACCACATATTACACTTAGTCTATGGAGGAATTCACTTTGATTATGAAACGTCTGTGATTTTTAAACTTTGAAATCCTGCAATTTTATATACTATTTTCATAAAAGCTTCAGAACTTAGAGGAAAACAATTAACTTGAACATATCTACTTCATGGAGTTTTAAACTAAACATTTATCCCCTGCACTTCTTGGAAGGTTTGGAATCATGAACACACAAAGTTTCAAATCAAGAACAATGCAATGTCAGTCTGGTATATTTTTTTAAATCATGCTTTTAATTCAGCCTCTCAGTATCATAATGGCCCACTTAAAGATTTTTAAATGTTCACCGCTGATTACACTATATATGTAAAAATAGTACTGCTTGTCTCATTAAACTACCATGATTTTCTACTTGGATTTAAAACATAAAATATTAATTATCACATCAGAAGGCACTTTCATCCCTCGATTTGAATGCTCAAGCTTAAGATTGCTACAAAAAGCTTGATGATCCCTTTTCTACTAGTATCCACATCTTCCCTTTTGTTTATGTTTGCAGCACACATACATACAATGGATGCACCATTTTCAGATATTCAGTAATTTTCTCTGATGTACCACTTCATCACCTAAAGAGGAACTTTCAGATTACCGGGGTATGGTGTCTGTATGTAAATATCTCCTAGGCTGATACATAAATAATATGGACATATACACAAAATTACCTATCTCCTTTGTCTGAGTACTGCATTCACATCCCTAACGGCTGGGACTGCTTGATACATAATCATATACAGATATGTGAATAGGGATTCTCCATAGTAATTTCACTGCTAGTTCCACAAGGACAAGTAAAGCAGAAGAATGTGAAATGAAAAAGGCTTGCATATCTACAGGGAGACTCTAATTGGATTCAAGAATTTCAAATTCATCTCCAAATGCAGAAAAGCAAAGACTGACTCACAGGTCTTTCCACAGAGAATGAATATGTGAAATTAGCAGGAAAAATTCAGGTTATGTGGGCAGAAGAAATGCTATAAACCCAAATACATTTGTAGTATAAAAAAGCAAGTAAAAGTAATGTATTTATATGGCTCCTAAGAGCTTCACAGTGCCTGAGAGAGGGTGAGGACCAGAAGAGAGGAAGAGCAATTACCACATAGACATCACCCCAGAAGCAGACAAACACTAAGACATCTGAACACAGCCAGAGCCGGGTTAGTCTCAGGGGGACAGCTGCTTTTTGGGATGTCACTCAAGAAATCAAAATACAAAACTGTGCATACATGTTAGTGTATACATATGTTCAGTCTGAAGGAATTGTATAAAGAAAGTGTCTGTCACCGTCTAGTTTTGTCCTCACAGCAGAAAGGACACAGGTAGAGGGCTGGGTGTACATGTAGGATTCCACTGGGATACACCAATCTTTACAGTTACTTGCAGCACCAGCTATAGCAGTCTGGAGGCAAAGCAATCTCTGTGTTGTTATTTAGACACATGATCTTGGACCTTGCTGTGCGCAACTCTGTTGAAACAACGACCGAAATAATACAACACAGGTTATCCAGGTTGTGCTCTACTCCTTGGACGATTCTGTGTCACTGATTAGTTCATATTAAAGGATGAGGATCTCGTGTAACGTCGCTCAGTGATGTCATTAGGTCTTAAGGGAAGAAAAGTTGTAACAGCCCTAGAAACACAAGTAAACAGAAGGAACAGAACTCTCCAAAGGCTGTTTGCATAAGTACAGAAAAGCATTCTTTCTGCAGCATGACAGTAAAGTACACCAATGATGACATTTGCCTTAGGAAGATTTAAAGAGAAAAAAGCCAGACTATCCACTTTACATGACGGCTCTCTGTAACAAAGAGGGCTTTCTGAAACTTCAAAAGTCCATGCAGCCTTGGAAGTTGTGCCATGCACATGTCCCTACCAAGGGAGACTACAGAGATCACAATGACTCTACAGAATCAGACAGATACATAATGACATGAGCAAAGCTATGATTAAATAGGGGGTACACCAATCAGTTTAAATATTGAATGGCTCTCACCCACATATATTAGTGAAACTATAAATTCCCTGATTGATTCAAGTATTATTCATGAGAAATAGTATTTATTACAATTTACCAAGCTTTTGTGTGAACTTTGGGAAGTGCAGCTGAACAGAACAAATTTTAAAAAGATGATGAATTACGATCAACTCATTATCATTGCTGAAAATTTACCTTTCCAAATACACTTTCTTCATTTAAATCTTCAACTCTTCAAAGAAATTAAATAAAAGGCCTTAAAAGTAACATAAATATACATCTTTCTCCTACCACACACCAAACAAAGGCTGAGGTGTAAATAAAGAATTTGAAGGTGATCGAAATTCATGGCACATGGCTCTGATCAAGTACACCGCTTTACTGGAATATCTGGAAAGATAAGCCTCCAGAAGCCAGGAGACATCATATTCTTGACCCTTCAGAGGGATGCAGAATTCAGGATCTTCCCACACTCACCTAAAATATTTCAGTTTTTACAATGAGCTTTGCCTGTTGAATGTAGATTAAATTCATCAGATCTTCCAGTCCCACTGATTACTTGATCAACAGCAAAACCAAAGTTTTCATGTCAAGGAGAAATCACAATCACAGGTCTATTTTTGTCTGTAAAGTGAGATTCTAAAACAATGCATTTCAAAACACTGACAACAAGCAGGTTTGGCAGTACCATTACTCACTAGCACTGCACACTGGGGTAACTTAGCAAGTCAGAACTACACAGCATGTATCTTCAGCAAGACCAGCATCTGTCAAGATCATACACCACTCTAGTCACTGGGTTCTGGCTGCATGAAAACAATGGCTCAGAACAGAAAATACAAAGAAATACAAAGCAAAAAAAAAAGCAGAATAAATAGACATTTGCCTTCAGGGCCATGTTTACAATAGCTACCCTTTTTGGCATACCCAGAGATCATGAATTCACAGTTTCCTCATGAGTTTACAGCTACTTTTCCACTGTCACAACTTTTGCACACTGGCGAGACAAAAGCGATGCAAAGCGGGGAGAGGATTTCTGAGTAAAGCTTGTGCTGCCAGTGCAGATCCCTTGGTTACTTCAACTATTTACTGCCTAGCTTATGTCTGGGTGCACAGAAAGAAAGTGGTTAAGGATCCTTCACTTCTTACTGGAGGCCAACTATGGCAGACATCAAAACTCATGATGGAGCACAGAAGTGGTTCCTCACCAGCCTACTGGCTTGCATTATTCAAACCTTGGAGATGTGAACAATCAGTACTACAGCAGGGCACCCAGTACCTCAGATTTCCTGAAGATGACACTCCAAGATAGCAAATCAGCAGTGCTACCAAGACCACCAGAGATCACAGGGAGTGTTTCAGGAGTTCCATTCTTGCCTCTTTAAAGTCCTGTGTTTTCTGTGCTCCAGAAAATACAATCTAGCTCTTTAAAAGGAGATGAAGGCAAAGAAACCTGCTCCGCCACATCTGTTAATTATTACACCATTTCTTAAAATGCCCTCTTGATCCATAAATTCACATGATTTCTTTTCTGTGTGGATGATGCTGCTTTTCTTCTGGCATCTGACCACCCCCTTGCTTGCAAAGTAAGTTAGTAGTAGCCAATCAATTTACTAAATTTAAAACTCAAGTCAACCCATCAGCTGAAGAGAGAGCTCTTCACAGATGTCTGAAAAAAAAAAATTTAAATATTCACATGACATAGAAAAACCCGTCTGGAACTGGAATATTTCCTGCAATTTTCACAAGCTTTTTGCACTGTGTGACTTTCCAATATAGACACTGACTCAGAAGTTCAGGTCAGCTGCTACCTCACTCTGTCTGAAAGAAAGCAAGAGGGAGAGGCACAGTCACACACTGTCAAAGACCTGGAACACATTTTAAACTGGAACACCTCTCAAAGGAGGTAAACTTTAAGAAGACAAAATGGCTCAGAAGAATTACAGATGGTTCTTTGCAGTGCCTGTCATTTGTCTGCTGTTTTGTGTGGTTTCCCCCTCAAAACTCTTAAGTCTTATAACCATGTAGTTATAACAAACCCTTAGGTTTTGCTCTTGCATTACTAATTTTAAAACACCTGGATTCTGTAATTTCTCCTTAATGTTTGGGATTATATGCTGCTAAAACTGGTAATAATAATAATAATAATTTAAAAAAATAATAATGAAAACAATTTTGTTTAAAAATCATTTCTGAATGCTTAAGATAAATGAGTAAAAATGCCCAGATCGGCAGAATTTAGTCTGCATAATGTTTTCTTGCTGCTGAGTAAAGGCATACACCACATGCATTAGTGAATGTCTCATACTAAGAACAAGGTCACCTCCATTGTACATTTGTATAAAGTCTCCTTTGGAAACAAAATACTGGGAAAATTTTGGTAAATCTTGACTATGCACTACTTGCAAAATCTGTGATAATACATAAATGCTTTCTGCTTTCCTTAACTGATTTATACAGTTAAAATATTAAAAATATTTTAAAACATTACATTAAAGAATTAAGAAAAATAATTTAAAACATTTTGTATTACCTTTTAAAACATTACATTAAAGAATTAAGAGCTTCCCTACATTGTTTTATAATTTAGAGCAATAGTTAATGCCAGGACTCTTGTTGTTTAAAAACAAATAAGGTATCAAAACAAAACAAAACCAAACCTTTCCAGCCTGCTAACCAAATACACTATTTCACTAGAGCCAAGGACTCACAATAACAGAAACAATAAATTAATTGCTTAAGTCTCAGCTCCTTGATCACCCTGACCTGCTGCAGAGAAAAGTAGGCCCACAAACCCTACCCTAGAAATTCCTCAGATATCAAAGGATGGCACAGAAAAAGAGCAAAAAGTCACTTTTTCTGCCCTCCTGGTTGCTCTGCAGTAGAGATGTGGGAAAAGGAATGGTTGCAGCAGAGGCCACTGCAGAGCTTTGCATGTTGGCTCAGGCTCAGGAGGGCTGTGGCAGGAAACCAAGTACCTGTAAACATACTTTAATTTATCTTTTCCCCCTGCCACTTCCACTCTTCCCTGGGATTTTCTATCAGACTTAGGTTTCCCTGTGATATGATAGAACAGAATCCCTATACCTTTCTCTCAAGTCTTCCCTGTAGCTTAGCATAGGCACCAGAAATGACTGCTACTTTCTTCTTCAATGTATAGGAAGCAACCCCAAAGACAGGGCAACAGCATTTTAAAGCAGTCTTATCTCTCACCTGGGAATACTAAGGAGCGAGTTGGCATTATCTCGTCCATGCTTATTAATGCTTCCAAAGCCTCAATATTTCACATCTTAAAACTATAACCACAAACCCAGCCACTTTCAAGGGGCATACCAAACACCTGATGACTTCTGATACAGCCATGGTGTGCTGTGGTATCAAGACTACATTCATGACGTTGCAATAGAGAATAGGGGGAAAAAAATACGCATTCTCTTCTGTTAAGTCCTCACTGTAGTGTTAATAAAATTACTAAAACACAGCATACAAAGACAACACCTGATCCTACTCTCCCCACTTACTGTATCTCTCTGCTACATGCTCCATCACATGCTTCAAATGGCTTCAAAGAGCCCTAAATTTCTATCCCTGAGCCCTCTGGCTCAGCCATCCACAAGGCTGTCACTCATATTCCTGATCTGGTCGTCATTCTTTAACCAACAGCTCATTTGACATCCACAGCTTCTCCCTCAGCGGCTTAATTTACCTTTCCAACTTTAATTTTACTGCAAGAAAATTAATACAGCATTTAAAGGAAATGCAATTTACTGTAACAATACTTTCCAAGGGCTTTAAAGAAATATCAGGAGGAAATCAGGGAAAAAAAAGTCTACAGCAGTCAATCTGTTTGTAGATCAAGAAGTTCCCCTGAGCACACATGTAGTTAATCTGCAAACAGAAATGAGAAAAATATGGAACTAGAATAGGCTGTTTTATTGCAGCTTCATTAAATTTTCAAATCTCTCTTGCTCCAATGTGCTGTGGAAGAAAAGAGAGAAAGAATCTTTTACAAGGAGCAAGATATAACAGCACCATGTTTTTACATCTCTAGAGAAGCTTTCAAATCTGCTCAGGAAGACTGCCTGCATTTTACAAAAGTTGCTAGAAATCTCATATAGCTGTTTTTAATACATAATTTGGGAAGTGGTCTTGTTCTTAAGATGAGAGGGGTAAATCAGCAAGTATCCTATCAGCCCAAAAGAAATAAGTGTATGGTCAGCCCTTGGGCATCACATAAATTTTCTCCTATAGTCCGGCAGACATTTTCAAATAGAAGTCCATCCCCACTTCAACTTGTTTTTATCTCAAGAACTTATTTTTATTATTAGAATAGATTCTGCAGTGGAACCAGCAAGCCCCAGTCAGAAACTCAACCCAAGCATGTTCATCTCTTTTCTTGGGTAATACATTCAGGCTGTGCATCAAGAAACAAGGCAGCCAAACCCCAGCTCCTGCCCTTGAGACTCTCTAGACCTCAAGAGCCACAACTGCACACATATCCAGAGACTTCTGTTCTTCTGTCAAACGAGATCATATGTGGTTTAGTCACTTAAGACATGCACTGAACAGCACAGAGCAGAAGAGTGATAGGTCCTTTTCTGCAGACATACTGAAACTCATCTCAAGAGTCTGCAGCAATGCTTTCTCACATTAAAGTACAAGGGTCTTCCCTCTCCTTACGGTTATGGAAAAGGAAGACACACTGGGACAATCTTGCCTTTCATCTCAAAAAGCTATACACTTGCACAGCCAGTGTGTGTTAGTGCACATTCTGCCTTTGCAGCCCATCTGGGTGCGCTGAGAGCCCCTCGGGGCGCAGCGCAGCGCGGCACTGCAGGGAGCGCCAGGAACACGCTAGCCCAGAGCTCAGCTCCTGCCTGGGAGGGCTTTGAGCTCCGCCGGACTGCTGGAATGAGTCACCGATTTGATGCAGGGACTTGGCTGATCAAAACCCAGCAGAACCTTTGGCAGTCAGCACTGGGGAAACTTTCCACACACAAAATAGAAAGGCTCTGTCAGTCTACTCAGAACAGCAAACTCTCCCTAGGGAAAGAAAAAAGCACTAAGTCATGGAAAGCTTATTTTTCAGTGGCTGTCCAGCAGTTCTTGTTAAAAGACTTTCCTGAAATCAGAGCAGCAGAGGAGTATTGCCTTTTCCTTATTCTTTCTCCCTGTGAGACAGTAAATCTGTAACAGCTGGGGTTGTCATCTTAGAATGTTAGCTTCTTCCCTTGTTAGTCACATTCGATTCCACCTATACTGATGGACACCATTAAATTCCTGCTGACCTCGCTAACCCACTGGTGATACTTAAGCTGTATGTTTTGGGAACAGTTGCTGTCTTTGCTCCTGGGCTGGAACAATACACATTATCACTGTGTCCAGATCAGGAACTGGAATCCTGGAGCTAGCAGGCTAATGAAGCAGGAAATAGCAAGCGCTAGTCCTTCACGAACATCTGCCAATCCTTCTCCCTCTAGTCACTACCCATACACACCAGAGCAGACACTTTACCTCTGCTCAGTTTTCAAGGATCCCTGTTGTGGACCTCTCCAGGCATTCATCCTCACTCATCTTCCTTTCTAGTATTTTACTCCTGCCCAAGTCTACTGTTAAATAAGAAAATAGTATACTTTCCAGAAGCTGTAGAGCTTTTGTTATTCTATTTCAAGTGTTACAGATTTTTGGACATAAAAGAGCAGCCTTCCTAAAACATGTCAGTCCAGGCCTTTGAAAAGTCACAGGTCCAAAATCATCCTGACTTATATATTTTGAATGATAATATTATAAAACAGAAAAAAAAAGTTATTTATCTTTTGGTGTTTTTTTGTGTTTTGATGTCATATATATTTTTGGCTCTTTCTCAAAATCCCATTCCCACCATTCAAAGCTTAACTTTCATTCCTATATGCCTTTTTTTGCAACAGCTTACATAGGTGAAACAAAACAGAAAGAGTCTAATAGAGGAAAAAAATATTTTTCTGCATTGAAAAGTTAAAGATTTATGTAATTCACTAAGTTTGCCTCAGCTTTCAGCTTACAACTTGCAGCAGTCATATCCACTTTTGACAGTGGTGAATGTGCCTCAGATTTGGCAATATGTTTTTAAGCAATTTTGTGAGAAAGAAAGATTCCCTGCCAGCCACAGAATACTATGTGCATATTTAAAACCCAAACCTAGACTGCAAATAATAACATAAGATCCAACCACTCTTCCTAAAAGACTAACTTCCATTTGTTAATACTAGTGAAAGGCTCCTTGGATGATGGAGTCTAGCCAGTAAATGTGCACTCCTGGTTATTGTGCACATCAAGGTACATTTCCACATTCAAACATTCTGATTCCTAAAAATGTTTGCATTTGATTGGAACATTCTTCATGCCTCAGCTCCGTTTTAAAAGTTCTCAATTCCATTCACAACAGTAGAAAATAAAACCAAATTCCATCCGTTCCTGACCAGTGCAAGAAATTGGATGAAGCAACCAACAGTTTTAGCTAACTGTGTTTGGATGACAAAGATAACATTCCCAGAGGAAAAAAAAATAATATGGTGAAATAGTAGAGAAAAATACACAAGCTGGTCACCTCTCATGCCTTAGCCAGTTCACTGCAAACGCCTTCATTGCAGTGGAAGGATAGGCCTCAGTTTGATACCCTCAACTCCCTTATTAAAAAAACCCAGTTAAGTTGAAAAGCTGCTCTTCTATAAGTAGAAAGAAACTCATCCATTGCAGAGTTATACTTGTAAAATTGCAGCATTTCCATTTCAGCCCTCAGATTACGACGCCATAACTTTCCAAGGCAGACAAGCTCTAAGTGACTCATCTGGAAAGGCAAACACCACTTATTTTTGACATTTATACCTTATGAATTATTAATTGGTTTTCTGCATCTAGATTGATTTTGCATGGAAAGGAATTTCTGGCACAGACCTCAAAGCTAAAAAGTGTACAGATTGGGAAAAGAACTCAGCAATAATATCTATCTGTCTAAGTGTTGCTTAAAAGAGCAAATCCTGTTAGTCTACTGAAAGACTAAATGAACATTTGCAGGAAAATTTTCTTTCTAGAGAAAAAAAAAACCCAGGTTTAATCTCTAATGAAACTTGTTCTTCTTTCCCTGTTTCACTGTAGTTGAACTCCTTCCCAAAGACGCAGAACAAAAGCAATGTCTAGTGCTTAATGGCACTTTAAATTAAAAGATAAACAGTATTTCTGGTGTTTCTGCACAACAGTAACTGAATTTCATAACCCAAAGGTGAAAAACAAGCTCTATATCAAAATGTTTAGATAAACTCTTTTCACAAGCAAAGATCTTTTGTAGCCAATAGAAACTGGAAATTAGGCAATCAAAAAGAGTTACAATTGATGTATAAATAACACAGGTTATTAAAAACATCAAACTGAAATCCACAAAAAATATGATGGAGGCAGAGAGGAATATAAACATTTTAACAGTGTGAAGTATTCTGCTGCCATAGAATTGTGGAGGAAAAGGCAGGGAAAGCCAGCATTTTTTCTCTATTTTAGAATTTCTGCTTACAAAGGATTCAGCATAGCAACCCCTTTTGACAGTGATAACAAATCCAAGAACACAAGACCACGCTGAAAAGGATGATAAGGATCACAGCTAGTGGCACCTATCCACTCTGAAATAGATATGCATTCAATTCTCCATCCCTCCTCCAGTAAGAGGTGCAATATCAGTGGTTGAATTTCTAGTTCTTTCAGAAGGTCCTCTGGCATCACACCAAACCACAAGGTTATACTGCTGCTGACTCAGCAGCACCTTTGCTGGGATCAAATAACACTTCCTTTCTTTGGAGAAATGATGATGGGCAAGAAGGTGAGTGTAAACTGCTGCACTCAGCGTGAACCATATGATGCTGCAACAACTACGTCAATCCAATTTCAGTCTACAGATTAAAAATAATTTGAAATATTTTTATATATAGTTTATTTATAAAGATACGTCCTTCATCACGGACACAAGAACATCACCACTATTACATCAAGTGCAAATACTCACAAATCATTCTGTACAGGTCCATCACAGTGATTTCCATCTACAGGCAAATTGAAAATATGCTGAACTTCAAACAACCACTTCTAACTTTCAGTTTTCTACTATGCAGGTCTGTAGCACCTCCATAAAGGGAAATCTTATGAAAAATGTTGTGGAGAGTTTTGTGCAGGGCTGGCTTGAAGAGAAGGGCCATGGTCAGGCTGACTTGATAGTGCTGAGAGATATTTAGGCCAAGGGTAGCTCCAAGAGCAAAGTTTCCCTTGAGAACAAAGAAGCTTTATAAGAATGTGCAAAAAGAGATGCGAACGCGGAACAGAAATTGTTACTTAACTACAGGAATGTAGAAGTTGTTAGTGATAACTCGCAATGACGAAAAATGCAGCCTAACCAATAAGGAGCTATGATTTTGCAATATGTATGAGCTGATTAACTAGTATATTTAATCATGAGAATAATGATAATAAATTGAGACTTGCTGATGGCCACCTGGTGTCCGAGTCTCCCTTCTCCGACAAATGGTTGACCCCGACGTGCCCCTGTCGCTTTTAAAAAGAAAACAGGGGAGAACGTGCCACGGTCGGTGAAGTAGCGTTGGGGCCCGACGCAACCGGGTCGGTGTCAAACGACGTAGGGAAGACACCCTCAGGAGCTACAGCGGTGGTCCTGGGCCATACGTGCTGCCGAAGCCGGAGAGTTGCAACAGCGCTGACGATACAATGGACAGGCAAGCAGCATATGATTTATTTATTCACCACTTAGATAGGAGGGGGGTAAAAGAAATAGATTTAAAAAAGGAACTCCCGGGGCTGTTAGCTTGGGGATATGCGAAAGGTTGTTTTTTAAATCCGCACACGGTGCATGAGCTTACAGAATGGCGTAAGTTAGGAGATGTATTGTGGGACGCAGTTTTGGAGGACGATAAGACGGCAAAAAAGCTAGGGAAGGTCTGGAGAGTAGTGCATAATACGCTGTTGAAGCAAGAATCAGAAAAGAGGGCGGCTAGGGAAGCAGTTGAGGCACATAAGAGGAATGCTCAGTATGGGTCAGACAGTGAACCTCGAGCACCTGGCATTTCGCAAGTCGTGATACCTCTCCCTGGGGGGCCCGAGAAATGTCCGGATTTGAGCGGCTTGCAGCCCTCTGCGCCTCCCGCGAGTGAGAGTCCGGATGCTTTGTTACAGCCCATAAATACCTCAGGGCGCGACATTCCAAAAGCAACCCCCTCGGAGCCAGAACCTGTCCCTGGGGCGCTTAGCGACCTGTGGGGGGAGATGGCTCGGCAGCGGAGGGAGGCATGGAATACCCTGGCTAAGCACGGGCTGGAAACGGGAGAGGAGGCGGAGGTAGATGCAGCAAAAGAATGGGCATTCCCCGTGGTGTACACTCAGGGGGTGGACCAACAGGGACAGCCGGTGCAATTGGGAACGTATTCTCCCTTGGATTGGAAATTGTTGGCTCAGTTGCGGCAGACAGTTAGTCAGTTTGGATTTAAGAGTGAGCCCGCTAAGCAAATGCTCGACTATTTGTTTGATACACAGTTGCTGCTTCCCAATGACTTGCGGAGCATTGTGAAATTGATATTTACACAACATCAGCAGTTGTTATTTAATGCACACTGGCACGGACGTGTTAATGAAGCCTTAGCGGTACAGAGGGGACCAGGAGACCCGTTACAGGGAGTTACGCTGGAGGAATTAATGGGGGTTGGGCACTATCGAAGGACCGAAGCCCAAATGATAATGGGTCCAGATAAGGTTAGAGAAGCGATGAGGTTGGTGCGGCTCGCTATGGAACAAGTGAAGGATAGCTCAGGAATACCTATGTATATGGGAATTAAGCAGGGACGCGAGGAATCATTTGGAAGTTTTATAGACAAAGCTGCTGCAGCTATTGAGAGAGCAGGAGTGCCAGAGTATATGCGCGGGGCATTACTTAAACAGTGTGCTTTGCAAAATAGCAATGAGTCCACTAAAAAGGTGTTAGCGACTTTGGGTGCCAACTGGACCATAGAGGAAGCTTTAGAGAGGATGGCTTTGCAACCGACGGGCTCGCAGGCTTTTTTAGTTAGTGTTATTAAGGAACTAGGACTAGGGTTGCAGAAACAGGCAGAATCCACACAGTCACAAGTGCTTGCAGCTCTTGCTCCTCTCCGTGCTTCCACCGTGGCTCCAGCAACATCCGAATGGCAGCCGCGCCCAGACACAAGTCGCTGCCGTGACATCAGCGCCACCTCCTGTCTTCAACCAGCAACAACAGGGAGCTTGGGACTCGACTTGGCAGCAGCAGTAAAAGTCACCCTGATGACGACACGGCCCACTAAAATCCCCACTGGAATATATGGCCCTATAAAAATTGAAGGACAACCTTATGGAGGACTGTTGCTGGGACGATCTTCGGTTTCTATAATGGGACTGTTTGTGTTACCCGGTGTGATTGATGCGGATTATCAAGGACAAATACAAATTATGGCTTACACTCCCTTTCCACCGCTAACGATTGAGGCAGGACAACGCATTGCACAATTTATACCACTTCCACAGCTTAATAGGGGAGTGCAACCATTGCAACAGACCCCTCGCGGTAACCAAGGTTTTGGATCCTCTGGTTTAGCAATGCTCACAATGGACTTGCACAGCAGACCCAAAAAGAAGGTGAAAATAACCTATGCAGGAAATACAATTGAACTTTGGGGCTTATTAGATACAGGAGCGGATACCAGCATTATCTCCCCGGATAAATGGCCGAAGGACTGGCCTACCAAGGATACCACGGATACAGTTACAGGAATAGGAGGATTTACCCTAGCCCGAAAAACACCTCCAGTGACAGTGACGATAGAGGACCAACAATTGGTCACAGTTTTGTCAATAGTCACCTTGCCACCCACAGTACACTGTTTAATTGGGAGAGACGTGTTAGCACAACTTGGGGTTGTATTATCAAATGAGCACCCTTTGGGGTAATTGCCATTGCTTGGACTTTCCCAATTCCACTTACATGGACTACAAATACCCCTGTAATGGTTAAGCAATGGCCTTTAAAAAGGGAAAGTTTGCTACAAGCACATAAACTAGTGGAGGAGCAATTTCAACAAGGACATTTACAACTATCCACTAGTCCATGGAACACTCCTATTTTTGTGATTAAAAAGAAGTCAGGGAAATATCGCCTACTACATGACCTTCGAGCGGTTAATGAACAGATGGAAGCCATGGGGGCGCTACAACCTGGGCTTCCCAATCCTGCCATGCTTCCACAAGATTGGTCATTATTAATTATTGACTTAAAGGATTGCTTTTTTACCATTGAATTGCACCCCCAAGATACTAAGAGATTTGCATTTACCCTGCCAGCCATTAATAGGGGTGGGCCAGACCAGCGGTTTGAATGGCGAGTTTTGCCCCAGGGAATGCGGAACTCACCTACGCTGTGCCAATTATATGTTGATGCAGCACTCCAGCCCTTGCGGGCGAGATGGCCTGATACCATTATTTACCATTATATGGACGATATCTTGTTCGCGCAAGCAACACCCTTTACACCACAGCAGCTGCAACAAATTCAGGCCACGTTAGCAGAATCGTCTCTTGTAATTGCTCAAGAGAAGATGCAACAGTCATCCCCTTGGAAATACCTGGGCTGGTCTATTACAAATCAAGCAGTACGTCCACAAAAGCTGCAATTGGCAACAAAACTTTCAACCCTTAATGAGGCTCAACGCCTTTTAGGGGACCTTCAATGGTTAAAACCTATAGTTGGAATCCCTAATTCATTGTTGGACTCTTTGCGGCCATTACTAAAGGGTACTGATCCAGCTACCCCAGTGACTGTTACTCCGTTGCAGGGTGCCGCCTTACGGGATATCTTGCGATGTGTTGAGAGCGGTTTTGTGTCTCGTCGTGAGCCCACCTTGAACATTGATCTTACGATATGGACCACACCTGATCATTTACTTGGGGCACTTACTCAACTTCAAAAGAAAACGGGGGAGCTAAGGGTATTGGAGTGGTTGTCCCTGCCCCTACAAGCCAAAAGGACAATTAATACAAAAATTGAGCAAATAGCAACATTGCTTAAGAAGGGGCGCACTAGAATAGTGGAAGTTACTGGAGTAGAACCTGCTACCATTTATTTGCCAATAAAACAGGAGGACTTGGACTGGTATCTCCTTAATTCGGAGGAGTTGCAGGTAGCACTTTTAGGAGCCGGAGCGCAAATACAAACCGGTCCACTAATACCACGTCACCTACAATGGCTAAAAGACTGGGATTGGGTAACCAGACCCCTGCGCTCAGAAAAGCCTATAACAGGGTGTACTACAGTTTTCACAGACGCTGGGAAGAAATCTCGGAAAGCGGCTATAACGTGGAAAGAGGGTTCTCGATGGAAACATACCCTTTTGGAAGCTGAACCCGAAGACAGCTTACAGACGCTGGAGCTGCTTGCTGTCGTTTGGGCATTGAGCAAGTTCCAGGGACCCCTGAACGTGGTGACGGATTCATATTATGTAGCAGGCGTGGCTCAGAGAATAGAGGATGCCGCCGTTAAGGAAGTACAGAACAAAAGACTTTATCAACTTTTAGTACAACTTAAGCGGACATTAAGAGCCAGGACCGCAACGTACTGCATTATACATATCCGGAGTCATAAGTGGGAGATTGGTTTAGGAGAAGGAAATGCAAGAGCAGATAAACTAGTTATGCATGTGGCAGATGATAACATGATGAAAGCTAGAGAAGCCCATGACAGATTTCACCAAAATGCTAAGGGACTAGTAAGGGAATTTAAGATAAGCATCCAAGAGGCGAAGGCCATAGTGAGGGCCTGCCCTGTTTGCAGTCACCATAATAGTGGATTAGGACTTGGGTGCGGGGTAAATCCCAGAGGGTTGGAGTGTAATGCTCTTTGGCAAATGGATGTTACCCATGTTTCTGAATTTGGTAGGCTTAAGTATGTTCATGTTACCATAGATACGTACAGCAAGTATATTTGGGCTACTGCTCAAACTGGAGAAAAGGCACTTCACGTAATACGACATTTGACTAGTTGTTTTGCAGTTATGGGAGTACCCAAGGAGATAAAAACAGATAATGGGCCTGCGTATGTGAGCAGAAGAATAAGTCAGTTTATGAGGTCGTGGGGAATTAAACATGTTACAGGAATACCACACTCACCTACTGGCCAGGCTATCGTGGAAAGAGCAAACGGGACCCTCAAACAATATTTGCTCAAACATAAACAGATAACAGACCCTCAGGAAAGGTTATATAAAGCCCTTTATGTTTTAAATCACTTGTGTGTGTTCGGGGATGAAAAGCAACCGCCTGCTTTCAGGCATACTAACAGTGGAAAAGGCAAGGAGGATAAAAAACAGACAGCATGGGTACGATATAGGGACCCCAAAACAGGGATGTGGCACGGTCCAGCAGAAGTTATATATTGGGGAAAGGGTTATGTTTGTGTTTCCACCCCTACAGGATCGCTGTGGATTCCCGCCAAATGGATTAAACCCGACCTTCATGCTCGATCAGTGGGAGAGACTGTCACCAGCAGATCAGAGGAGAGTTCAACAGAAGTTGACGTTGGTATTGCGACCATATTTGGAGACTTTAGCCCCATATAACACTTTTGCTCTTGCAGCCCTTGAACAGGAGCCTGGCAATTGGATTTGGTGGGTTGGGGAATACGCACATCGAGAGCCACCCACCTTCCAGCCGTGGAGGCATCGTCCTTGTGTCAGCTGTGGACAAGTACTTTGTGAAGCGTGGGTCGCTTTTCGCTGTGGGGGTTGTGGCAGAGTATTTTGGGTTGAACAAAGAGAAATTTACAGACTGTGGTGTCGATGGTGCCAATCTAATGATTTGAGAGAGAATGATTGGGCACTGGCATTAGAAAGAGCGAACGGACTGCCTTATGTTCAATTTCAGGAGGCATACGAAGCTCCGGAACAACTTTTATTAGCCTGGGCACGGTGGCAGGTTACACTTTGGATTAAAAGACAACAAATTGTTATAAATTCCCATATTTTAGCAGCTAGGTGCAGAAACAAGGTTCCATTTTTGGGGACAACTATAATTGGGCCCATACAACAGGGCGTAGAGCCTGAGGCTGCGTTGGACAATTGTATTGGGAGATTGCAGCGCTTGCACCTTGGAGAGAAGAATAGGAGAAGAGGGAGGAGAAGGTAATAATGGGGCCGCTAGGGACTTTACTACTAATGATGTGCGGCGTAGGAAGTATGGCCATAGTAAATATAGACCCCCGCCAAAATATATGGGTTACTTGGGCCAATCAAACAGGACAGGATTCATTTTGTTTGTCAATGGCTACACCTGATGACCCCTTTCGAACATGTTTGATAGGTGTTCCTTTGGAAAACATGCAAGATTTTGCAATTTTTAGAAATTGGATTAGAAATTTTAACAGTACATCCAATGTAACAGAACTGAGTGACGATGGCAATGTTACAGTCGCTGCCCTTCAAGTTGTCAGAAGGTTGAATATTTCTGGTCAGGAACCTCAAGAATTAGAACTGTTAGGCTCTAAGCCCAGTGGTGGATGTATAATGTTTGGCGCTACGACACTAGGGGGAGTTAGAGGAAAGCGCCCATTAAACGGAAGCACATCACTGTATCCACTAAGCTCTATATATCAAAACACCACTGAATACTGTAACAATACTGTGATGAATACATTTTTTGGGAGCTCGGATGATGACAAACCAAAGCAATTGCCCCCAGGGATATTTTTAATTTGTGGAGATAGAGCATGGGCAGGAAAGCCTGGTCATTCAGTAGGAGGTCCCTGTTACCTTGGCAAACTAACACCTTTTGCTCCCAGTATCACGATAGTTCAGAACAAGACACAGAGGACCAGACGAGCTAGGCGTGATGTACACCAACT
Organism: Haemorhous mexicanus; assembly: GCF_027477595.1. Classification (NCBI taxonomy): domain Eukaryota; kingdom Metazoa; phylum Chordata; class Aves; order Passeriformes; family Fringillidae; genus Haemorhous; species Haemorhous mexicanus. The sequence continues at coordinate 56,315,269 of NC_082381.1, forward strand.
GGGGAAGGAATGTGATGACGGGGTAGAACTGTGGAACAGACCAACAACTATCATTGCCTCATTATTGACACCAGGGGTAACTGCAGCACATGCAATCACACAATTGAAAAAATTGGCCTGTTGGACAGGAAAACAAATTAATATTACTTCTGAAATATTGGGTGAACTGGTGACTGATGTCGACAATGTGAGACATCAGCTACTACAAAATCGTGCCGCAATAGATTTTTTGCTTTTGGCCCATGGACACGGGTGCGAGGATTTTGAGGGCATGTGTTGCCTTAACTTATCCAGTCATTCAGAGTCAATTCATAAAAAGTTACAACTGTTGCACGACAACATGAAGAAACTTACTGTTAATTCAAATCCTTTTGACGCTTGGCTGAGCTCTTTAGGAATTGCTGGCTGGCTTAAGAGCTTAATTATGATGTTTGCAGGACCTTTGCTTATTATAATATGTATTTTGCTTTTTGGGCCTTGTATATTGCAGTGTATATTAGCACGGATTAGAGCATTTACAGACAGCCTTTTTGAAAAACATGCAACCCTTCTTGCCCAAAAAGAAAACGGGGGAAGTGTGGAGAGTTTTGTGCAGGGCTGGCTTGAAGAGAAGGGCCATGGTCAGGCTGACTTGATAGTGCTGAGAGATATTTAGGCCAAGGGTAGCTCCAAGAGCAAAGTTTCCCTTGAGAACAAAGAAGCTTTATAAGAATGTGCAAAAAGAGATGCGAACGCGGAACAGAAATTGTTACTTAACTACAGGAATGTAGAAGTTGTTAGTGATAACTCGCAATGACGAAAAATGCAGCCTAACCAATAAGGAGCTATGATTTTGCAATATGTATGAGCTGATTAACTAGTATATTTAATCATGAGAATAATGATAATAAATTGAGACTTGCTGATGGCCACCTGGTGTCCGAGTCTCCCTTCTCCGACAAAATGTAAGCACACAAAATAGTAATTTCTCTCTTTTTTCTCCACTTTGGGAGGAAAAAAATAATTAATTTTAACTTCTAGCACTTTTATGACAGATTGGATGGATTCCTGTGATGTGCTATAACCTCAGATTATAAAACTGCTACTATTTTGTCTCCAAGATTAAGTGCAGGATTAGATAAGCACTGAAAGCAAGGTAATTGTGCTGTGGCAAACATCATTGCAGTAATACCACGCTGCAGCTCAATTTTCTTTCGCCTGATTATCCACATATACTTAAGAAAGGATAAGCACCACCATTGTCCATCAGGGGCCACTGCCTGAGAAGAGAATCAGAGTCACAGAAGTTTCTGGAAAGCAGCAGAAGGAAGACCTTTTAGTACTAAGGAAAGAGGTTTGGAGGATGTTTTGGCTGTCCCTGAACATACCACAGACCTTCACTGGTAAGAGAGGGCCATGAGTCAGGGCACCTCCCACTAAATGCTGTCCATACAGTTTCTCTTCACATGTACGCACAGAGCGGCAGCAGCTCCTTGGGACCCACAAAGCAGATTCGCAACTCCGTCCCTCTTGTTGAACTTTTAAAAGTCAAAAACTTCACTGGTACACTACTAGGTCATGACAGTCAATGTTCAAGCTCCTCAAGCCTCCATCCTTCACAAGAAATACATCTGACCAACCCAGCACCTCCCTTCTGTTTAAAATTAGGAGCTAGGTAAAAGTACAGAATTTTCTGCGGAGTAACCTTTGCGAAATCTTCTTCAATTAAAATTGGTTTTGCTGCTCCAGCACTTTTATGCAGCATATTATCTATCAGTATGCTAGTCATGAGGACACTGTCTTTGAGTTTTAAAACTCAAAGACAGTTTTGCATAAGTGACCAAGAGCATCCAGTTCTTCCTTGCTATTTAATAATTCGAGTTAAGATGGGAGTCAAGATACGAAACAAAAATTTGGTGCATGCTATGTTTTGAGGAGAGCATCCATGGATATTCTTTGCCTCCAGACATCTCTGGGAGAAAACTTAGAGATGGGTGCCATTTAGTGCTCCAACTTTTATATACATATATAAAAACAGAAAGTGCATCCATCAGTTGGAAAGTTAGTACAGTAATAGATGCTTGAGAAATGTAAAAAAAAAAAAACAAAAAAAAAAACAACAACAACAAAACAACCAACCACATGATCTTTTTAGTACAAAAAGCAGCAGTTCCTCCAATCAGATGTAGAAACAGGGTTTAAAACTGGCGCAGACTGTTTAAGCCATCAACAACTCGGAAGGGTTACACAGTATCCAACTAAAGAGCAATTTAGATTAAAGTCAATTTTTCACCCTTTCAATTATGTAATATCGATAAAAGGACGCATGGGAATGATGCCAAATGTGAATAATGCATCTGGCAATCAGCTAGAGTGCACAAACAGAAGGAATTTCCCTACCTGCTGTGGAAATAATCCCCTCTGCAGCTAAGTATTGTTTTCTAAAAATAGTCTTTATTTCCAAATCAAAATTTTGCTCCCTTTTCTTGATCTCAAAATGTAGTGCTCCACACTGAGAGAAACCAGCAGACTGCCAGTGGTGCATGCCTCTCGGGCAGAGGTTTCCAGCAGCCTGTTTGGGCTCTATCCTCAGAGCCACACCACCCTACAAACGACTCTCCTTCCACCTTCCTCAGACTGCTCACAAGAAGGTTCCACACCGCATGAGAAGGGAGATCATTAAGTTTCACAAAACCGACACATGGCGCAGCGTTTGCACTAAGAAAAATATAACGCTGCCCAGCTTTCCAGGCCAACTCCCACATGTACCTTTACATGTGAGGAAACATGGAAGGAGAAAAGCAGACCCACTCTTGAGTCCAGCTTCAACAATAGTCAGCGGAAAAGACAGGTGATGTCCTATCACTGGAAAAGCAAACACAGCTGCCACACAACACTGCAGGACAGTCATGAACATGTTATGAATACAGAGTATGCTAGAGATTAAGGAAAATATTGATATCAACAGAGAACAGTAAAAATTAGTTGCAGTTTGTTTAGTAAGTGGACTGAGTCATAGATTACAGAGAAAAACATTTTACATACTTCTGACCAAAGAATTCAAAAAACATTCTGGCAGATGAACTCCAATATTCTCTTTTTCACAAGAGAACCTGTGTAGACAGGCTCTGAATTATCCCAGAGTCCCTAGGAAGATCACAGAATTTTGTGGACAACAGCATAGCTAGGCAGGAGTCTCATTTGCTTCTTATTAAATAGCAGAGTGCTTCTCTTACTGCACCATTCACACGTTACCTTGCCAAAGACAGAAGCATAGTATTTTCCACCTAAGTGTCAGCATCTAACAAGCTATTGACAATGATGAATGGAGTGTAAGTAATTTGTTCAGATGTTTCTTCCAATATCAAACATTTTTCTCCATAGAACTGTATAAACTGGTTAATTTGGTCTGGATGTTGGGACAAATTTAATCATGAAAGCAGAATACAGTGGTAGAAAATAAACCATACTACAGGCTTTTGTTTCAAACCACCACATTCATACTGCTATTTAAATGTCAGTCACATTTATTCAGTTGTTTCAAATGGAACATCAGATGCAGCCACTCCCAGAATTTTTGTTAATCTTCTTCCCTATGAAATTATTACTTTCTGACAGTTTTGACTGTGCCTCACAAGAGCCATATTATGCAATGAATGCAGTCATGTGGAAACAAAGCTCACGCTATTTTAAAACAACTCTGTTTAAATGCCCTAGACTGTCAAATATGTATCACCCAAAGTGACTGTTGTAGTTTTATTACTGTACATAAACCTGGAGGAAGCAATATTCTGTCGGTCACACCAGCATAACACTACTGGCAAAGGAGTCTGCATGCCTAAAGAAAAAGGGATCATTCATGGGCATAGTACTTTGTTGCCCATTTCTGGAAAAAACGTGCTTTAGATCTTCCTAGCTTCAGGATGTATGATAGATCTGCGGTGGCATGTTAACATTCAAATGGGGTAATGTCTCCTTTTTAGGTGCTCTGCAGATATATATTAGAAGTAAATGAACAACCTAACCTGCTCCCCACTGGTCAGTCTAACATCTGTATGAAAGCAATTCTGTATTAATGTCAGGACTTCCAGATTCACCCTGCTTTTACAAACTCAGGAAGATTTCTCTAAACTTTATTTTTCTGCTGCACAGAGGTAAACCCATTAGTTTGTATGAAAGGCAAAACAATCGACTGATTCCAAAAGGTGCAAAGGATTCTCCTGCTCATCAATGTCTCACTGCTGTTGCAGTTGGTCCATGAAAGTTGACAGGCATTAAGTTCTCCAGCATGGCTGCTAAACTGGCAGTACTTCATGCAGGTTAGCTTGACATTTCAGAAGTCAGAAAACAATAAATGAAATTAAATAAAATTTTTACATTGCATAAAACAATCCAGATGTGCTCTTGATATGACTTAGGACTCTATTAAAACACCACATCATATAAAAAAACATGAGTAAGAACCAAATCAATAATTTAGAATTTTAAAAAACTTCCTGTTTGTCTGGTCCTATCTGGAAAGCTTCATTCATGCCAGCAATGTCAATCTGTATTTCACCTGGTGTTTAACTGCTAGTCAAAAGGATTACTCCCTGGAGCAAGGTCAACACAACTATGTTGCGGATTTCTCACTCATAATGCACGCAAGCCAATAAGCAGATCACTCTTCAACATACTTTTGAGTCATTCTCATACATGAATGTGTCTTCATGGCCTGCATGAAAACAAACTGTGAAAGTCAAGGCTGGGTCCAAAAATCCCTGGGTCATCAGATGTCAGGCTGCTAAATCTGGCATCAGAGACTTAAAGATTTTTGTTCCAGACAGCTAAAACTCTTCCTTCCTTCTAAATGACAGTACTGCTGACAATCAGTGTGAGAGTGTCATCTGAAGGACAACACAGCAGGCACAGACCTTTCACACCATGCTCCCTCAAAAAAAGATGTTTACTTCTGCTGCTGCTGATGCATTCTCATTAGCTTACAAAAATGGAGAACTGAGATTTCTAGTACTAAAATGTGAACTTCATCTTGCCTGCTTCTTAAAACATGGACAGCACAGACACTGAAATTCTTATTTTCAGTACCAGAACTCATTGCCATAATGCTCATAGTACCAAGGGCAGCAGGGGAAGAAACAACAAAGTAAGCAGCAGCAGATGGGCACTGCTGGATGGACTCAGGCACCCTTACCTGCTCCTTATGCCATCTGTTTTGAGTGAAGCCTTTTTCTTGCAAGGCTTATTTTACCAGTGATGCAGCACAATGTGGCATGAAAGGTGAGACACAGTGTTATCCAATACCTTTGCGCACCCATGCAGGACTTGGTATAAAACCATTGCATTTAGAGTTATAATGTGCACTCAGAGTTATAGTGTGAGTTATAAGTCGCAGCAGTAGGTGTGACTAAAAGGGATGGAAAATCAGGATTTGGACAAATATTTGGATTAAGGTTAATTTTTTCAGGTAATATTTCCCCATAGTGCTCAAGAGACAAGATGCATGAGAAGGGCAAATACATGGGTGTTGAAAAGTCAAACAGCTGAATCTATCTTGTGTGCCTGGATCTACAGATTGCTTGCAGTGACCAAGACTCCTGGCTAAAGATGCCTGCAATGGCAAGCAATTGGAAATAACTGTGGATTTTGTATTTAGTTACAAACAAAACAAAATTTAAAAAACCAAACAAACAAAACAAAAACACACAAACAAACAACAACAACCAAAAAAACCAAAACCACAAAAGAATCCCAAAAAACCCAAAACCACTAAAAACCCCCACCTACACTGCACAGGTCTTGCTGTCAGCTCTCTAGATGTAAATCAATTCCTCTGACTTCTATGAAACCATTTTAGATTTAGCCCTAAAGCTCACTAAGTCAGAAATTGTACCCTTGCAGACTGTAACACACAGATTTTGTATTATGAAACAACTCAACTACTGGTGAAACACTCACCCTGACCTTCCTACAATATCACACCATCCCTAAAGCAACAGAACCAAACCTCATTACTCGGATTTCACCCGTGGTCTAGACCCACGAAACAAAAAGGTCTGTTTATTGCTGTTTTCCCAAAGTCAGGCTAAAACAAACATCGCCTATGGAAACACGGCGCACAGACCTCGGTAGGGAAGGTCCGAGCCCGGGGCGGGTATTTGCTGCAGCAGCTGCTCCCGCGGGTCCAAGCGCGGAGGTCAGGGCAGCCCAGGAGCGACTCCCGCACCCCGGGAGCCCCTGCCCGCTGCTGCAACGCGGCCGGAGCCGACTCGGGGGAGGCGCGGCGGCCCGGCAAGCCCCGGCCCTCCGCAGATGGACACCCCTGTAGACCCACCACCCTCCGTGCACATTCACGCATGGCGCACATCCATGCGCGCACCGCGCACACCCGGCCAGACACACGGCCCCTCGCACGCTCACTCATCACGCACGACCGGGCACAGCATCCGCGCAAACCCACTCACCCCGCACTCACTCGAATGGAGACCCGCGCACACCCGTGCATGCCCACGCACACGCCGGCCGCAGCCGAGCGCTCTCCAAGCGCGGGGAGAGGGCTCGGTACCTGCGTGGCTTTGTGGAACTGCTTCTTCAGCCCGGCCACCGACATGGCGAGGGCAGCGCGGAGCAGCCGTGAGGAGCCGAGCCGAGCCGAGCCGAGCCGAGCCGAGCCGAGCCGAGCCGAGCCGAGCCGAGCCGAGCCGAGCCGCGCAGCCGGGGCGCTCTGACTGCCTGCCTGTCCACACCGCACCGCGCCCGGCGGAGGCTGTCAGACGGCGGCGGCGGTGCGGGAGCGCCGTGACGTCAGGGCGGGACGCACCGCCCCCGGCCGCCCCCGCCCCGCAGGTGCGCCGGCAGTGCCCGCCGCGGGGCTCCCGGGGCCGCCGCAGCGCCGCCGCCGCACGGCCGCCGGCCGGGGACCTGCACCCCGCACCCCGCCCGCCCCCCGCCTGTGGCCGGCAGCGGTCGCACACGCGCGGACCGAGGGCTCGTCCGGTGCGGACATCCCCGGGATGAGCACCCGCCCCCAGCCGCGTCGGTCCCGGGCGTGGGGCTTCTCCGTCCTGCCCCCGCTGCGCGGACCTCGGTCTCGCCTCAGCAGCCTTTCCGGCAGGAATCGGAATACTCGTCCCCGCGGGACATCATCCGCCGAAATGAACCCGTAAAGAAATTGGCGGAGCAGCAATGGGGGCAAAAGAGGAAAGCAGTAGCAGAGGGAATGTCATTGTTGGCCAGTTTTCTGAAAAAACGTTTCTGGCCACGCCAGCTTATTTGGGCCTGATCGTGCCTCGCTGAAGCACAGCTGGTAGTCAAACCCTGGCTAATTGGGATTCTCTCAACAAGTGTGCTGTTTTCTTCTCCCGTCAGATTGTCAGTGGTGCATAGAAAAGCACTTCTGAATTTTGCCTGTTCCAGCCTTCTGGTGTGGCTGTTGGCTGGAGAGTAAAAGCCTAGAACCCAGATAAAAGTCATGTACTTTAGCAGTTCAGTGTTACAAATACTAGCAGAACAGTAATTAGCAATTATTAGGCTCTGCCAGCAAAAGACTAAACAACATGAGCAATGTGAGCCAAACACAATGATCCTTCTCTGCAGGCTGAACCAGTCACTGCATATGTGTGCTGCAAATTAGCACAACGGAGATGCACACTCACAGCTCCTCAGCTGTTTGAAGGCAGCCATGCTACACTGGCCTTTAATTTCCATCACAACAAACACTCATCACTCGAGCAGCTAGCATTTTCAGAAGCACCTGTTTAAAGCTGTTAATAAACCCTGTGAGGGCTTGCCATGGTGCTCCACACAGGCTTGTTGCTCCAAACCAAGCTGCCCTGCTGCAGTCATTAGGCACACGTACCATCTCAGCCTTACCAGACATGGGGAAAGGGATGGATGATACCACACCTCTGAGCGCCCAGAGGCAGAGCCAGGCCTCCAGATCACTGGTACAGTGCAGTTCTTGGAGGTTACTTGCAGTGAAGAAAAGGATCTGAAATGGAAGTCCTATGAAAGCTTTTGGAAGCATCATCAACATTGTTCATCATCAAGAATGGCAAAAGAAGAATATCTCTCTTCTCACTGGAGAGTGGGAGATGGTAACAGCCTTGTCCTGAGCATAAGGAGGAGGCACTGCTTTCTGGCCTAGTCCCAGGTCCGCACAGAAACATGTCCATCCACTCTAGTAGTAATATTGTTTTAAAGGATGAAAAATCAGACCATATGGAGATACTAGGCAGAGAGTGGGCGTCTCTTGTGCCAGCCATTGTGCTTTTTAATAGAAAACTCCCATTGTACCTAGTGCCTTGGAAAGGGCATTTCAATCTGAAAACACAGTGAGAACTAAAAAGTAAACCTATGATAAATGCCATAATTTTGAATTATTTTTATGAAATTAAGAATATATTTGTATGTTACTAAATCACTGGCTTTCAGTGGAAACATTTCAGGATCTAGCTTTTGTTGGCTATTTCAAAAGAGTACATTCCTATCCGCTACAAATTTTAAGTAAAAATTTTATAAATAAATAATTAATAAATAGACATATAAATGTCCACTAAATTCAGTATGGGGCTGATGAGCTGGAGATACGAGGAATCCCTCATTTTCAAGGGTATTAGAAACCTTGCTGCTCCCACTGCCTGTTGATTGAAATGATACCTGGCTATAAATCTTTGCCCAAATCGTCGTTGAATGCCCTGACTGTATTATTGTCTCTGTATTCTCATAGCTTAATCTGACACTTCTGCTCACACTTCTTTCCTTTTCTTTTTATTTTTCTTCTAGAATATCTATATTCCTGGGAGCGGAAATCTTTATTAATCTTTGTTAAAGCACAGTTCATGTGTATCAGTGCCAATGCACTTAAAACCCCTTTATGTAAATTAAATAGTGACACTTCTTGGACAAAGAAATTAATTTAGTGGCTGCTCTTCAGTATATCATGTCATTTGTGATTTCTTCTCCTGGAGGAATTTAAATAATGCTTTGAAATCAGCTTTACTGAGACATCTTCTGGTTTTAATTAACTATAGCAAACAACAAATGCTTGCCTACAACGTATCACATCTGATTCTAAAATATTTTTATGTAATTATGAGATCTACACCTGTAAGTCTAAATCCCATTTTAAAATTAATAAGTATGATAGCACTTCTTTTTATTTCATATGGAAAGAAAAATTCTAACAATAACTTAAGAATATCACCGTTGTTGCAGCTGCAAGAAATAATCAAGTGCAAAGACAAAGTGAAGCACAAAGTCTTTTGTAGGTGCAAGCCTAGTCCTTTTGTTTCATGGACTTATGCCATAAGGTTGTGAATCACTATAGTTCTTACATAACATACAGTTGAATCTACACATTTAGAACTGCATTTTCACTCTGACAGTCATTGAGTGAAACAGTTCACTAAATGAAAAATGGAAATATTCACTTCAATAGGGCTTCACGAATTTGATTCATACTTCAATTGATACAGCTTTTTAGAATCTTTTCTCTTTAAAAAGTAGGTAGGTAATGTTTCAACTGCACAAAGTCATGTAAAGCGTAATAAAATCCACTTGATAACTTGCTTACCGAAATAAAATAAAATGCTGAAAGTACAATTAAAACATTAGCAAAAAGTGTTTGCAAAACCAAAAAACTAATTCCAGGAGAAGATGGCATGGATGCTAAGTCCTTACAGAAATTGCAGTGGAAGAAAATCACTCTGTTTAGCACTGGGGTAATAAAATCACATTGAAAACCAAAGGTAAATATAATAAAACTAAAAAAGGAAAACAGACAGCATTATGAATACAAAATTTTCCAGGTAAGTAACACCAAAAAAAACCCCCTAAATATTCTTAGAGCATTCATTCATATTTTACTGGGGAAGAATTTGGGTATTTGTTAAGTTCTGTATGGTGCTATGTCAATAATTGTACATGAAATATTTGTTGATATTTTCACAACACTTGAGTAAAGACAGAAAAACATAAACATCCTAATGAAAAGGAAAGGCTCCACAAAAGGTTTGGTTAATCACTCACAACTGATCAAGAACTGTGTATCTCAGCCAGAAATTAAAAATCAGAACCCTCATTTAAAATCTAATCTGGACTACACTACTACAGGTCAGCTGGCAAAGACTTCTAAATCCAAGCTGTGTAAAACAGCAGGCAAGGAATAATTTCATGGACATTAAAATAATGCTTACTTTTAAAAAGGGTGAAAGATGGCCATGTAAGTGTGAGACATAAAGGAAGCAAACAAAAAATATGTTATTATCTCTTAAAAAATTATTTCCTTCAATGATTAGGAAATATTTTGTCAGTTTATGAAGATAAAAATGTGCACAAAACATAGGCAATAAGTTACAAGCAAGAGAAGATGGAAACACCTAACAAGGAAATAATCAAGGCAGAAAAATATCAATAATCACTATCCTTTTCTTTGTATTACAAGAACCCTTTAATTTTATTTCACACAAACCAATAAAATTAAGAAGCATTAAAATTAAAACAGCATTGTTCTTATCAGTTAAGTATTATTACTCTTCCAACCACAGTAGATATAGATTGAACAGCTGAATTTTTGTGCGTTTCAAGCATGGCATATATTATCCAGGTTTGGTAGGTTCACCCTTCCCAATCATCTATCTCTAGTCTCAATAATTCACAATGTCTATTTTTTTCTAATAGATGATTAACAGATGAGATTTCCTACATTGTCCAAGAGTTCTTCTTTATAAAAGTACAAAAAACTTGATTGGACACGATACCATTAGTCTCACAGTATACTTCCTCAAAAACTGTTCATTAAAGCTCAACAGGTCTTTTGTCCCCACAATCAAAAGAAAACAAGGTCTGTGTTATTTTCCATTGTACCTCAGTAACAAGCACTTTCTTGTTTGTCTTAACTGATGAGAGCCTTTTTTGACAGGATACTTTTGATAAGATTATTGCTGAGCTCTGTCCTGTCTGTCCCAAAGATACATATTTACTTCTAGTCCACGTTGTTTGAGGTGGGCTATTAATCCTGCATGAATTTGTCCTGCATGAATTTGTTATTTGCCTTGTCCTTTATAATTACATACTTGAAAAATGCAGGACAATGCAATAATTAATCTTGTCTTTGTGGTTAACCACCAGCAGTAAACGAGTAAATTTTTGTTAATTTCTCCATTAGTTATGAAGAGAGCATGGACTGGTTCTTTTCAAGCTTCAAATTTCCTTTCATTTCAATTTTGCCAGAAGTTAAATAAGTAGTAAGATCCCTCATTTACTGAATACTGCCTAGTCTGGATAATAAATAAATTTTTAAAAATCACATCTAAAATTAATTTTCAGTCACCTTCATTTCTTTGAATAGGAATTTCTAGCTATGTTTTGTAGGAGCAGCCGCTTCAGCATTACAGCCAAGAAATACCAGAAAAATACCTGCAGACAAGACAAAATCTTTGGCCAATAAATTTAGCAGCAGTCTACAGCTAGGGCTCCTAGCAGCGCAGAATAACCTGGGCCAATTTCAGAGATGCTGGAGGACCTTACACAGTTCCTTATATACTTGCTGCATTGTCCAGGCATTGGTGTCTTAGTAGGCCAGAAGTCCTGAAAGTGCATTTTGAACATCTTCAGGCTGTTTCTAGTGCAGACAAGATGCATGCACACATATGCCTGTGTTTGTGTGCATACAGAAGAGCAAGAAGCATGCTTTAGGTGATCCGCTAACTTGGATTTCTGAATAAAAAATTTTAATCAGCAGAACAGGTAGGCTAAATTGCTCATGTTCTGTCCCTTGTCTCCTTGCAACAGAGGATGCGCTACTAAGCTGCACAGATGCCAGCATGGCCACATCCCCAACTCCAGGGAAACTGAGCACTTGAAAAGGTAAGTATCATTTGTTCTTCATTAAATTAATGAGTGCTCCTTCTTATCTGTCTTGGTAAGCAGTTCCCCGCAACACCATATCAGCAAGACTGTCATAAACAAAGCACTGCAGAAAGGGTAGACATATTTCAGGTGACTTAATCTAATGTGGGCATTGTAATATATTTCATCGGTTTGCTTAATTACAGCTTCATTACATATAGATGTACAATAACAATATGTTCAGATAGAGATCATGCAGAGTGAGAACTTATCACAATTATATTCATGTTGAAAGATTCTAACTCAGTTTTTCAATTCTGTGCTGTAATTACAGTTGTACTGAAATGACTTTTTATATTTACTTTTATTTTTAATCCCAGTGGAGGTGTTTCTAAGTATTTCAACCTTTAGATACTTTTAGCCTACTGTCTTTGTCTCATTATGATGCACAAGCCAATGCATACCTTCTAAAGAAAGTTCTGTCTCTTGAGACTATTAGGCCTGAGAATCAGTGACAGGCCACTTCTTCTCAACTTGCTGAAAAAAATATTTTAGGGCACTAGAAATGCCATGCTGAGGGACCTGGACAACCTTGAGAAGTGGACCCAAGGTAATCTAATGAGATTTAACAAGACCAAGTACAAGGTGCTGCACCTCAGTCAGGGCAACCCACGGTGTCAACTCAGGCTGGGGATGAGCAGATCAGAGCAGCCCTGCCCAGAAGGGCTTGGGGGTGCTGAGGGATGAGAGGCTGGACATGACCCAGCCAATTGTGTCCTGGGCTGCTTCCAGAGCAGCGTGGGCAGCAGGGCCAGGGAGGGGATTCTGCCTCTCTGCTCTGCTCTGGTGAGACCCCACCTGCAGGGCTGCATCCAGCTCTGGGGTCCCAGCACAGGAAGGACATGGAACTGATGGAGAAAGTCCAGAAAGGGCCACCAAGCTGATCAGAGGGATGGAGCACCTCTTGTATGAGAAAGACTGAGAGAATTGGCATTGTTCAGCCAGGAGAAGAGAAGGGTTTGGGATGACCTAATTGCAGCCTTCCAAGTACATTAAGGAAGCCTACAAGAAACATGAAGATTGTTTACAAGAGCATGTAGTGACAGGACTAAGGGAAATGGCCTCAAAGACTGAGAGTATATTTAGATTAGATATTAAAAAGAAATTCTTTGCTGGAAGGGTGGTGAGACACTGGCACAGCTTTCCCAGAGAAGTTTTGGATGCCCCATTACTGCAGGTATCCAAGGCCAGGTTGGACTGGGCTCTGAGCTATCTGGTCTTGCAAAAGGTTTCTTTGCCCATGGCAGGGGATTCAGAACTAGATGATCTTTAAGGTCCTTTCCAACCCAAACAGAATCTATGATTCTGCTCACTTTTCAAATTTCTTTTCTTTTATGAAACAGGTTGTTTAGCAAGGACGAAACATTACAGACGAGATGTGTTGGGAGATGTGGTGGGAGGGAATCACAGAAATACTAGATGAAACTGCAGAACCTTCCAATGTACCCTTTTTTAGGGACTTCATTACAGTGGAAATAATATTCAGAGGTTCAAATAACCAGCGCAGTCAGCATGAAACAGCCAAATTTTTACAACAAATTATATTAGAATATGAGCTTTAAATAACAAACAGACCTTTCAGGTTAGCAGCAGTCACTGAAGCAATGAATTCTGGTTCATTGATGTGCCATTAACCTCTGTCATAACAATTTCTTGCCCAGATATTTGTGTTTTAATTACCACAAATCTGTGTGAGGTTTGGGCACCAACTGGACTTTCTGTACTATTCAATACCCAATTATCAATCTTGTGTCCATCTGCTCATCTTGCTGTCCACAGGTTTAGAGGCTACCCCATCTGTGCTTATTTGGTATACTGAGAAGAATTATCTGCCACCCTTGACAGAGATTAGCAACAAAGTTCACAGATGTTGAGACCTATTCCTAGTGGTCCTTACTGAAAGAACAATGCTAAGACACTAAAGCAAGTCCACGGCTCCACAAGCTTGAAATTAACATGGGTTTGACCTAATTGCAGAATAATTTCTGAGACTTTTGAATGGATCAGAAAGGCCAGACAATGGACAAAAGAAACAACGCAAGAGTGATTGGTCACTCAAATACTTCAGCTGAAATAAGATGATCCTTCAACATCTCAATTTTGACCTGTTGCTTTGGAGGTTGCATCCAGATCCCTCTCCCTCCATTCTGAGCTCATGTTGTTTGTTTTTTCTTTCCACCAGTTATGTAAAGATTGAGAGCTTCAATGAAAACCTTGCAGTAATTACCATCTAATAATGCTGTGTACTGCACCATGTAGCTGATCCCAGGTAAGCACTGAGCCATGGACCTCAAACATAAACACATGTGCCTTGAGTTCTCTAACCTAGGTGTTCAAGCTGGAAAGAAAGAAGCCTTTGTTCTTCAGCATACATCATGCCCTCATTAAGTGGACTGTTCTACCCTCTCTAGGCTTGCTACTGTACGAGCACCAGTGTTAATATGAGCATAGGACATCCCAGGTTCCCAGCCTTGTGTTTCCATCCCCTCACTGAGTAAGAGAAGCTGAAACAGGGAGAGCATCCAAGCCACAGCTTGGCATCACCCACTTTATAGATTTCTTTCTGTTAATTAAGTAACCGGTACACTTCTCTCAGCTATCAAGATGATTCATATTCCGTCTCTTCCCTACACAAGAGGGGCTTTCAGATTTCCAGTGTAGGTTTTTTTGTCCATCATTTGTATGACTGGGCTTGAGTTGTAACAGAGTTTGTACTGTTGTACAGAAAGTGATGAATCGACTGCCAAAGCCTCTGCAGTGGATAAAGGGAAGTCACACAATTAATGAAATTGCCTTATTTTAATTGATTAGGAACCACTGTTTAGACTAACCTCAAGGCTTAAACTAGAGAGAAGAAGAAAAAGGAATTAATTTTTCTGCTTCTGCAAACACAAAATAGATAACAAACAAGTCCCTCTGCTCCACTGACTATAAAAAAAATGCCCAAACCAATCTTACCCTGCAGAAACAAAGATTACTTGTCTATTCTCTGAAGCTTGTACTTCTTTGCTGCAGGGCCTCTCAGGCATTTTCCCCAAAAATGTGACAAAGTAACTTACAAAAATGTTGTGGGATTATCAAGCTGTATTTTCTCATGACCTTTTCTATACCTGCATGAGGAATTCAATGCAACCTCAGAAGGCAAGACAAGGTGAAACCAGCAAAGTTCCTGGTGTTTCTTCTAAGCTTGCACTGCATCGTAGGCAAGACAGAGCATCATAAAAGCAGGCAGCAGATTCCTGTCAGAGCAAAATATCTTTCCAGAAAGGCTCCAGTCTTCAGCCTTTTAGCATTTAAAATGCAATAAATGTGAACACCCCATAAGAAGTGGAAGCAGGATATCAATGAGGAAAGAATAAATCTTGAGCCCTCTCCAAACTACTCAACCCGTCTCTTTCTGAGTAACCTAAACGGGTCATCGGTGTTGCCTAGACAATATTTTATAATATTACATAGTCTCTGGGATTGTGTGGTGGTTTCTTTGAAGCACTGGCTAGCTTTTTTTATTCCTTCCTCTCTACATTCTAGCTAAAAGGTACAGTTTTTTGTTTCCTTTTTTATCTCCAACATATAGACCCACAACAATCATCTTTATCCCAGAGAGCGATAGCGCTATTTTTGAGAACAGTTCAGAAATTAACTAGTTCTCCTGGATATGTTTATGCCAGAGGTTTACTATCCAACTGTTGCAGGGATTCGCAACCACTTCCACCTGTTATTTGAATACTATGCATTTTTTTCCACACACCATTATCATATTTCTCTGTTCCTTCTTGTGTATGATATTTGAACCACCAAGCCTTGCACAAAAAAAAAAAAAAAAAATTAGGGGAAAAAGTGTCTTTTACAAGTCATTGGTGCATTATACAGTCCAAAGGGACAGTATTTAGCAAATTCATGTGCATTTTCCCAGTTTTTTCAATAAAAGTAGCCTTCCTCTACATTGTGTTCAAGTGTCATGTCACAAAGATAAATCCATATTATATTTTTAGTAGAACTCTGATTTGCATGAAACTGCTGCAGTATATGAGGCTATAGAAATCCCTAAGGTGGAACAAAATGAACTTGGAACTAAATGAACTTTCTCAATTCCTGTAAGTACATTGCATTGAAAAAAGAAAAAAAATAAATTGTAAATATTGAGGAATAATGATCTCCTCACCCAGCTTTAGATATATACAGGAGAGACATAGAATCATAGAATGGGTTGGAAAGAACCTTAAAGATAATTTTTTCCCAAAGCCCCTGCCATGGGCAGGAATCCCTTTCCCTAGATCATGTTGCTCAGAACCCCATCCAGCCTGGCCTTGAACACTGCCAGGGGTGGGCATCAGCATTTTCTCTGGGCAACCTATTCCAGTGCCTCACCATGCTCAGAGTAAAGAGTTACTTCCAAACATCTAATCTACACCAACCACTCCCACTTGTCCTCCCGACTACATGCCCGGGTCAGAAGTGCACCCAGCTCTCTTGTAAGCCCCCTTACAGCAGTTCCTTCAGGAAAAGCTGCTATAAGGCCTCCATGGAGCCTTCTGTTCTCCAGGCTGAACAACCCCAACTCTGTCAGCCTTTCCTCACAGGACAGGCATTCCAGTCTTCCGGTCAGCTTGGTGGCTCTCCTCTGTACTCACTCCAACAAATGTCCTTTTCTCCATGTCCTTTGCATGCCAGAGGCACCAGAGGCACCACTGAATGAAGATACTGCTCCAGGTGGGGTATCCTCAGGGAAGAGGGGCAGAGTCCCCTCCCTGGCCCTGCTGCCCACGCTGCTGTGGATACAGCCCAGGACACAACTTGTTTTCTGGGCTGTGAGTTCTCACTTCCAGGTCCCATTCAGTTTTGTGTCCATCAGAATGTCAATTTCATTGCAGGGCTTCTCTCAACCCACTTATTTCCCAGGCTTAATTTGTGTTTGGGTTTGCCCCAAAACAGGTGCAGTTTCTTACACTTGTCCTTGTTGAACTTCATGAGGTTCACATGGGCTCACCCCTCAAGCCTGTGCACTTGGATGGCATCTCTTCCCTCTAAAGTATCAACTACATCATTCAGCTTGGTGTCATCTGCAAAGTCACTGAGGATACATTTAAGCCATCTTTGCATCTCTCTAATTAATGAAGAGATAGATCTGCTTCTAAATCAGAAGTTAGCTGATTCATCTGTCTATTTTCAGATTACAGGACTACCTTCCATTCTGTCAATAGTCTCTAAAAGATAAACTAGATTGTCACCTTAGATGGGGATTCTTCAGTAATTAAATGCCTAAAATTAGGCATTTTGCTAATTCTATTGTTGCTAGGGGCAGAGTAGAAGAGAAGACTCTTGTGTAGAGGGAGGGAAGTACATTCTTCTATTGTATCAAAAATACAAAAGATATGCAGAAGACAGAATGTTACAATGGGATAGATGTAGATGGGATAGATGTAGATGGGATAGATGTAGATATTTCCACTTCTTACTAATTGAAGGTTGTATAAATAAACCAGTCTTTGACACTCACATAGCAGATAATGTTAGGTTTTCAAGACTCAGAATTCACTGCTTACCAGTTGAGTCCACAGGATTTTCCCAATGCTATTATTTTCCTAGAGAGAATGCAAACTGCTATAAAGAGATTATTTAATTCATTACAAAAATACCTGAAAACCTCATAATGATGGAAGGAAAAAGAAAGAGACTGAAGAGCTATTTATAGAAATAGAGGCAGATGCATTTCAATTTGAGTTGCCTTTTCTATATTATTTGAGGAATCCTTGTAATCTGACATTTCCTCCCCCTTTTTCATTAATACTTCTTTTTTTTCTTGTTTGTTTGCATCTATTTCAGATACTGTTCTTAATTTCCTATTAGAAGACTGCAGCTGAGTGTTGAAAAAAATCACTTGTTTGATGTTTTTTTAACTTATGAGTGACCTTTATTTTTTGTTGAATAGAGGTTTAGAGGGGCAAGTCTTGAAGGCTGCCTTCTAGGAGCAAAAATTCTTGAAATAAGACAATAACTTAAAAATTTACGACACTTTTTGAAGCAAGAATCTCTTTCTAATCATATCTTTTCCTCATGGTTTGAAAGAAAGATCATTTATGGGTTTGTTATGTTTGCAACGTAACCTCTTTGCTTGTAATGCCACATTCACTGCAATCAGTCAATTTGTCTTTTAAATATAGCAGCAATTTACACTGAGGCTTTGCTAAACTGCCAAAACAGTACCCCAGAATCAATAAAAATATGCTGGTATAAGCATTTGGCATTTTGAAAAAATAATTTTGGTGGAAACTATTTTGAAAATATTTTCTAAAGGAAATATTATGTGGGAGTGAGGAAGGTAAACTAACAGAGGGAAGGAGAGATCTGGTTAACATGGGAGGTATCTCCTCTCCCAGTTAAACAAACAGAGGCAGGCTTTGCTGAAGTCCCAATGAAACTTCCCTAAGACATGTATGTAAACAGAAGAAGTAAACTTTATTTAATTAAGTACCTATAATGTTTTGTTGAAATGCACACAGACCGTATTTCATAGGTAGGTTTTTAGAACAAAGGATAACACTGGTAAAGTCAGGCAGGTTTTTGGTACATTTAAAGGGTCCATAACTTTTTGCAGAAGGCTTCTTTTTCCAAGTATGCCACTGGAGATCCAGTATAAGGGAATATCTTTCCCTGCAGACTTGAAGAACCTTCTAAAAGATGATTTTAAACTTTCAGGGGTGCAGTCCTTGCTCAGCACATTAACTATAATGTTTTACTGACATTCTGCCCCAAACTCCCCTACTACTTCATGGTCTATACTTCTTAAATTAAACATTCATATTAAAGGTAAGATGTATTTATCCATATAAAGGTAAGAATCCCTGTTTTTGCGCAGTTTCATTTGCAAACTGAAATTTAAGGTCTGATTTTCTTTTAAGAGAAAGTCAGACCTGCTGCATAGGAGATAGAATTTGTGCAGAATCACTTTTATCTCCCAAAATTTCATTTGATTTCATGAAGTTAAATGTAGACAACCAAGAAACAAAACCAACCAACCCAAAACAACAACAAAAATATTTTCTGCAATAAATTCATCCAAATATTAAAAAGTAATACTTTATTTTCTTTTGAAGAAGAACAATGAAAAAGAATAAGAAGACTTGCCTTAGGCCTGCTATAAAGAGAAATGCTTAAATACTCATTTCCATCTGTTTGGTTTTTCAGAGCCCCCTAGAGTCTTCAGAACTGCTCAAAGGGGAACTGCTCTTCACTTGCCTCTGTCATAATGCTTGAAAATAAGGACTGACCCTGGATCACAGGTCATGTAGCACAGTGCTGTCATCACACCATTCTCACTAATGTAGTTTTAAATACTTCAGCAACATTAGTGAATACAAGACAAAACAGGCCACCTGCTCCTAGATGTTGATGGAATGCCAAGAGTCTAAGATGATAGTCAGAAACAAACAATTGAAGGAAGCGCTTACTGCTTTCCCATTCAACATCCAAGAATTCAGACAGTGCCAAACTATAAATATCTTCAGTTCAAGCTGCTTAAGGTCAGTGGATTAGCATTAACAGTAAAAAAACCTCAGTGCATTAAACTCTCTTATCATCACAATTAGCAGACATGTTTAGAAAGCAAAAAACAGCACAGAGCAACTGCCACAGAGCAATTAAGTACTGAAACTGTATATTGTGATTCTGTGCTCCAAGAATATTAGGCTAAAAATTTTTCAGCTTTGTTCTTACAGCTATTAACCAGCCCTTATTTTTAGATCACTTCCAAAATCTCAACATTGTGTTTTCAGAAGTTATTCATAGTATATGGGAAAAGACCAAGCACAATCGTTATTCCATGGAGTACGTACAAAGAGGCCCAAATCCAAATCTTTCCAATTCCTATTCTGTGTGATCAATCTACTACATTATTTTTATCATATGTTTAGATAGTTTGAGTTATATCACTGTAAAAAGAGGATAAAAATGTGCATCATATCAGACATCCAAATTGTATTAATCATTCAAGGAACAGTTTTTCACATACATTTTCAAAGCAGTCATTGACAAATTCACAACCATGAAATCTGTTTTCCCTTGCATATTTCCTCCTGACCCTCATTTACAAAACTATTTTCTTGTTGTCCTTGTTCTTTCATAATCATTCTTTCCCTGCATATTTTATCTATTTGGTGCACTGTTACACTTTTGTCTTGATTCTTTTTGCCAGCTGTTTTGCTCTCCAATTTATATGTTGTATTTTACTTCCTCTGTATGCCATCTTGGATCTTTCTGTTTCTTTCCCTTCGTCACGAGGATGCAGTAGGAAGTTACATGTACCTGGGATGACACTTTTCCTTCTGATGGTAGGTAAGGAGGAAACTAGAAAAATTAATGTCCAAGTCATCAAACAAATGTCTTAAAAATAATGGCCTGTGTTTATGGTTCCTTGAGAGATAAAGAAGTAGCATTAGTGACACCAAACACATTATCATCTAAAAGAAGTTGATTACCGTAATGTCTGGTCTCACTCATCCCATGAGTAAAATTTTAATGTATGTCCTTCTATCAGATATGGTTACCAACATGTTTCTAAGCATAAAAGCCAATGTATGGAGAGGCTTCAGATGGAAATTCCCATATTGCCTTAGTTTGGATGAGAGAAAGATTAGTAAGAGATTTTGAATACTGCAAAATGTTTCCTTAAATATAAGAAATAGAATATTATCTCTGTAAGAGTGTGAAATTTCCAAAGGAAAGACAGAATTATAGGATGGTTCCCAGAGAGGTCTCCACTTTGGTTAGTGCAGTGTTCATGATCTGCATGAAGTTTACAGAAAGAAAACTGAGCACTTTGAACCCACTATGAACTAGTTATTAGTGGATAAGCATCTTTGCTTATCAGCTGGAAATAGAGAAAGAAAACATTTCTATTTGCCTCTTTAAACAATTATATGAAGAATAGTTTTCCTTCATTTCTATTCCCTGTATATTTACAAATTCTGCAGCAGTGTCCTGTGTTCAGATTTCAAGTTAAAACAACTGGCTGAGTTAAGAGCAGTTACAACATCATTAACTAACCTCAAGGCCCACTCTTCCTTTGTGTCATGATCTTTGCAGTGACAGAGTGCACTACTCATACATCCCTGTCACTCTAATATCTTTCTTCAGGAAAAAGAAAACCAAACTGATGTACTCCTTAGGTGTTTTGAAAATGGATTTGAAAGGAAGAAAAGTTCTTCAGCTACAAACAGGTGTTTTTTGTTTTGTTTTGTTTTGGTTTTGTTTTTTTTTTTTTTTGGTTTTTTTTTTTTTTTTTTTTTTTTTTTTTTTGTCCTGTTAGGGTAAAGCATTTTGAAACTCTGTGTCACAAAGTACTTTTTAACATTGCTGTAGCAACAGTGGTGGGGGCTTTGTGTTTGGGGGGTTTTTTGTTTGTTTGTTTGTTTGTTTTTTAATGAGATGATGCAGTCACTACTTTAAGAACTTAGTGAAATAGCACTTTGGGTGCTACTCAATCTAAAACTTCCTGGAGACAACAATTTTCCTATTGAATTTAAGACTGATTTGTCTTGTGTGAACTAGGACCTCACTGGGCATTCCTACGTGATTGTCCACTTGCAGAAGGCACATGAAAAATTTTGCGATGCTCCTGCTGTACTTTTGACATTTGTCTTGGCAAGGTTTTGGCTGTTTTTGAATTTTGAGGAACTGCCAGCTCCTGTCCCTGTCTGACAGAGCCAGTGCTAGTCCACTGGTGACAGTGGCACCCCTCTCAGATAACTTGTTTAAGAAGTGGTGGGAGGGGGAGCAGAGCAGAGAGTGAAATCAAACTGTGCAACAGCAACTGCAGCTGGAGAGAGGAGTGAGAGCATGTGAGAGAAGCAGCCCTGCAGACACGAAGGTCAGTGGAGAAAAGGGGGAGGAGGTGCCCGGGCACCAGAGCTGAGATTCCCCCATCGCCCATGGTGCAGACCATGATGAGGCAGCTGTGCTCCAGGGTGGAGGAGATACTCAGCTAGAACCAATGCAAAATCCCACACCAAAGGTGTGACCCCATGGAAAGGAGCCCAGGCTGGAGCAGGTCTGCAGCAGGACTGTTGACCCTGCAGGGAACCCATGCTGGAGCAGCCTGTTCTTGAAGGATGGCAAATCATGAGGTACTCACACCAAGTAGCTGGTGAGGGATTGCAGCCTGTGGTAGGGATCCACGTTGAAAAAGTTCATAGAGAACTGTCTCCCATGGGAAGGACACCAAACTGGAGGAAGGGAAGAACAGGACAAAGGAGCCGTACTGAAGAGCTTTGAACTAACCACAACCTCCATTTCCAGTGCACCTGGCTTCTCTTGGGGAGAGGTAAAGTGGAGAAAAGTTGAGCCTGGGAAGAAGGGAGGAGTGGGGTGAACATGTTTTAAGCTTTGTTTTTGTTTCTTATTATCCTACTCTGACTTGGTTGCAAGTCTATTTTGCCTGTGACAGTAATTGGTGAGTGATCTCTCTCCACCCCTCATCCCAATCCATGAGACTTTCTTCATACTTTCTCCTGTCCAGCTGAGGAGGGGGAGTGATGGAGCAACTTTGGAGGGCACCAGGTATCCCCCCAGAGTCAACCCCCAGTACACCATTACACTGTTATGAGGTGTCCTATAAAATCTGCAGCATAGACATAGCCCCAAGGTCTGAATCAGAGGTGGAGCCATCTGCACAACAAAAGGCTAAGCTGAGGGCTGTGTTTATAGAACTCAGCATTTTAGCAATGGAACCAGTTTGCCTGTACTACTTTGGCCGTGTAACATACAAACTAATTCATTTTCTATATGTTCCTAATTCTGCTTGCAGGATCTTCTCCCACCTGCACAGTCTAAACATGCCCAAACATGTTTGTTTGAAAGATGTTAGACACACAACAACCAACAAGGACTACTCTGATTTCTGTGTTGCCCAAAGTGAAATCTTTATTATATTTGAATTGAAAGAGATTTTACATCCATTATCAAAAGAATCTGGTCATTTTTCTCATTCTTGCCACATAGAAAATCCTGAAATTTAAAAGCTCAGTATTACATCTGAATCTGGATGGGGCATGTTGCTGTACAAGGTGAACACAAGGTAAATTGATTTCTAGTGGAAAGATCAAGACATAAAGTTTCTGACACTTTTTCCTCCTCCCCAGGCCTGCTATGGCAGGCTGGATTTCTGCATTCGTACAACAGTCTGGATTGGGAAACTTAGGCAGCTGAAAAGGTGCCAAAGATAAGAAAAAAGATTGAGTTTTCATTTATCTAGATAGCTTCCAGCACCAGGCCATGGACAGTAGCAGGATGTGCAGCCAAAGCAGGGAAATAATGGAGAGATCCTTACCTTTAATGGCAGCCAGTTATTCTGTTGGTTTAGGGAGGTTGTAAAACCACACTGCCTGGTCATCACAGTGGAAAGAAACCCAAACTGGAAAGATGGAGCAGCTAAAACCCCAAATATAGTTTAAAATCTGTACAGATGAGTACAGACTTTGGGGCTGTAGACATGGCTGTTAGAAAATTTTTTAACAAAACCTCACTTTGCAAGGAGAATAAAGGATGATATTTGGTTTTGAAGCACATGATAAATTAAATGCCTTTTTTTTTGTTGGGCAATGGTAACTGAATTCTATGAAACCAGAGACAATAGTACTCCATACAAAAAGTGAAATATAAAAAAAAAGTTCTATTTCAAGGAAAGTGCAAAAAAGAGCATGTGGCTAACCTCATTAAAAAAGAAACAGTCTTGTGATTTTGAAGGACTGAATAACTCTTGAGAAAGCAGATCAGGAGAAGATACTGGGGCAAGAAGTTCAGAGACGTCATGGATCAGGTGAGGCAGGGTTGAACACAATGGATTTCTGACAGAACAATAAGACACTGTCAGGGGCAGGAAGTCAGAGTCTGTAATGAAGCTATGCAAGAGTTCACAGCACTCTGTAACTGAGCATCCAATCTGAAAAGAAACAATATCTGAAGAAGACAGGTGCCAAGTTTAACCCTGGTGGGCAGCTGAGTCCCAAGCTGCTGCTCATTCACCACCACCCTGGGGGGATGAGGGAGAGAATTGGAAGAGTAAAAGTGAGAAAAGTCATGGCTTGAGACAAAAACAGTTTAATAGGTAAAGAAAAAGCTGTGCACACAAAAAAATCAAACCCAGGAATTCATTTACCACTTCCCATGTAGGCAGGTATTCAGTCATCGCCAGGAAAGCAGGGCCCCATCACATTTGGCAATGGCTTGGGAAGATCAAATACTGTATCTTCCTCTTTCTCTCTCAGTTCTTACTGACCAAGATAATAAACCAAGAAATAAAATTCTTAAGTTTACAAACATCAGCCAAGCATGTTCACTGTACATACATGTGCTCAGATGAGCTCTGTCAATGGAAAATGCTGTGTAATTGTGGCATGTATGCATCAGACACTGGAGGCAAAAACAGTGTCACAGCAAAACAGAAAGTATGGTAAAGAAGGCAAATAAAATGCAGTGAGGAGTTAACCCTAATGTAGCAATACCAACAGAATTTAAATAAATTAATTATGTTCTTTGCACTTTCCCCTTCTGGTATCTCTAGTATCAAAACCATGGTGTAAATGAACATCATTTGTGGGTTGACCAGCCAGCAAGGTTGTTCATTCACTGCTGCTTTTGGTTCCCTAAATTCAAAGGTCTCAGCATTATCCCATATTCAAAACTAACACAATCATTTATCCTGTGACTTGAGTTTGATTAGGAATCAACACCTAAAGCTTAGTCGTATTCTTCATTAAAAATTGCCTCTTCTTGCTGATTGTTTTCTTGGGTTTACAGTGGGTCATAAAATTTTAATATAAATACTAGTAAGCAGTAAATAATAAGATGGATGATGAACATAATTGTGGTCAAATAATTTTATCTAAGAATTTTTTTTTTATCAATGAAATCTGATTTTTTCATAAGCTGTGTTAGGACAGGTAGCTTGAATGGGTTACTGTATGTAGTCTAGTATATATATAATACTGAGAATACATCTTAATATCAAGTCTAACTCCCAGTAGTTAGCAAGTTATTTATGCTGTTCCTTTTGCTTTAAGGTGGTTTTTATGGCAAATGAAAGCTACAAAAAAATGAGCTCATTAGGAAGAGTCAAGGGCAGGCAAGGAAGAATGTACACATGTATATTTCATTAAGCCAATAAAAATGATATATAAACCACTGCAATGTCAGAAACAATTTAAGGCTTCTCAGGGTTGAACTACACTGAAAATTTCATGAGCATCGATCAGGATTATTTTGTGGCACAATCCATAGACATGTTACAATTGATTTATTTTCCTTTCCCTAGTTTGATAGACTTCTGTGTAACCCCTGTGAAGTAAATGCCATTGGATATTTCACGAAGGAAGACTTGTTTTTCTATCTATCTACACTTCCTTTTAGACCAAGTAATTGTTTACTTAGGGACATCAGCAGCTTATGAAAAGGTGAGACACTTTTTATTCACTTGCGGGAAAGTCACTGTGGTTTTAGCAGTGTTTCAGGATTTAGGACTTCAAAATACAGACCATAAGGAGGGAGATATTTATTTTGATTTATGTATGTGGCATTTCACACACTATAAAAAAATATTGTGCAGCAAAGAACCACACGCAAGAACAATGAGTCACTATTGTTTTTCAGTCGGCAGATTTCAGAAGAATAGAGCTTCAAAGTGAATAGCCATTACTTGTCACTGTCAAAAAAACTTTGTAAAAGTTTTGAAGCACTAGGAAGTGAAGGAATGAGTCATTAATTTTAGAATTTATTGCTGGATAATATAAAAATCATGTTATGACATGTTTACATCTCACTTTATGAATTATATAAATATATCTATTTTTTAAAACCAAATTCTATATTTGTGTGCTTTTTTTCTTGGAATTGTTTGTAAGAGACAAATTCTTAACCACTAAAAAGTGCTTCTAAGTTCATTTCCCTGTTGGACAGTTTTTTCATCCTTATCATAGCACCTGCACAAAATTCTAGTTCTTTGATCACAGATTTGAAGCAATCTCTAGTCCTCTAGGTTAGGTATCCAATGTACAACCTACCAGCAGAGGAGACTGCAACAACACAGCATGACAGGAGAATTAAAATGTAGGAAAAGCAGCATAGGTGCCCACTGGAAAGAGGAGTTCCACAGGCTGTCATATCTTACTATGATCTGAGGTCGGTGTGGTGCAGCACTGGAAAACAAAGCTCTGGTTTTTATGTCTGTCTTGGACTATGACTGACTCATTCCACACCTCTGAATGGACACAGTAGTCCTGTTGCCAAGTTTCAGTTTTTGGATACAAGACATAAACACTGCTAGACCTTCTACTACTTTACATCTGTGTGTTGACTTTAATCATTGAGTTTAAATATTAATTACTAGCCAGATGCTGATGCTGGTACAAGTCCAGATGCTACTGCCATGTGCCAGTCTCCATCACACAAGCTAAAATCCTACTGTTCTCAGTAATTTGTGGACAATGGTGGTAAAATTAGGCTTTGATTTGTTTATGTTACCAACACAGAAGATCCCCACTTTGAAGTCAAAACTAAGAAAGTGTTTTGGAGGCCACTGAAAAGTTGTTACAAAAGACACTCTGCATAAACAGGAAGCTGGAACACCTCATCCAGGTTAAGATTGCTATAAAAATTATTATCTTAATATTATTGCTGCACTATGTTTACTGTTAGAGGAAAATTATTTTTTTTGTATGAACAGAATGGTCTCTGATACTTTATGTATCTCTGACAAAATATAGGATCATATTCTGAGGTAGTACAAGCATCAAAATTAACAGCATGTGGTTAATGACAAGACTAAAATTTAATCGTTATGGTTTCAAAAAGAACAATAAAACAAGGAACACACTTGTATTCCTTGCAACACCAAGAAATATTATGATTTTTTTTCAAAGGGAGCTACATGAAGGAATTAGCCCAGGTCCTGCAGATGGCCTTTGTGTCATAGCAAATGACAAGGAACTTGACATGTACAAAATAGGAGGGATCCTGCCCTTTTATTGCTCTGCTAAACAGAAGACTTCTGAAGACACAGAAATTCTAAGAATAAGAAAAACGCAAAACCTAAAATGATTTCTTCAAAATCACCCCAAAATGGAATATTTTGAAACTTTTCTTCTCTAGAATACACAGTGGGTGGAGACAGGAGAAGGCAGGAAGGAGACCTTGACAGGCATCGGATGCTTGCACTGCAGCATCATTCTTCGTTCTTCATCCCTCTCACACGGACAGCTCTGAAGCAAGAGGATATTTAATACCCAGAGGACTTCTAGTGTGCTTAAAATTCAGTACATGCTCAGGTCGCGTCCTCATCTAGATTGCACCATCGCAAATCCTTCATATTAATGAGCACTGAAATATCCCTCTTAAATAAAAGGCATATATTCAACTCTCACCAAACTGCATATGTCAGTCAGTAGGTAAGACAGCTTCACAGGAAACCAAACAGAAACTTAGCCCACATTGAGTCAGGATAGAGTTTGCACTCTGCCTTGAAGTCTCAATATAAATTTTTAAATTGTCACTATATCAAGTGCCTGCTAAGTTTCTGTCATCATGCCAGGATAAATTCTGAATCAGACCTCATAGACGACTTACAAATCCTCTTTGCATAGCACCTTAAAGAGATACTATTTTGGGAGAGGTTAATACCATGAAAACCGCTTATCCAGTTATTTCCATGCAGAATGAAGCTTTGTAATGGAACTCAGCCACTTCCTGTACCCTACTTGGCTCCATAGTGTGTACTTCAGAGCCATCCAGTGTTAGACACGAGGTCATTTACCTAAAAAGCAGTCTGATGCTATAATACTTCAGTTCCTAATTTACCTCTCCCAGTTCATAGCATGTAGGTCCAATATACACTGATTAAAAATCTTGTAGAAGCATTAGTTTTTAAATTCAATTGCAGAATTGCAAGTGATAAACATAGAAAAGGAAGAGGATTACAATGATCTGAGCAATTCTGTGTCCTGAAAAAATAAAAGATCATTTGACTCCTATTTCTCTTAGTGGCAGCTCATATCGGTTGCAAACAATGTGCTCCCTGTTCGCTCATTGTTTGGAGGGGAAGTCTATATTATCTGGAGGGAATGGCTGAGTCCATGTTAGAGCACTGAGAACTTACTCTGTGGCCACTTCCTTCCATAGAAAGCCCCATTAGAACTTCCTCTGAAGGAGAGAATTGTATTGTCAAAATATTTAAAGAATTATCACTGCTTATTTTCTCTTTGAACTGACACACCATGGAATCTCTTCCATGAGGAAGGGACCATGGTACTTCATATTGCTGTCTTTAAAGGTCACAATCTTCAGCCAGTGTTGAACTGATGTACTAGATTTTTTTATGAGCTCTAGCTCAGACTAACACTTCACAGACATTCTTATCAAATATAGGTTGCTTCTAAAATAATAAATGAATGCAACAATAGCCACAAGAATGACGTACAAACATTCACTACCTTCACAGCCCCGTAATCATAACTGTGAAAGCTTGGAAAATCATATTGGAGGCAGAGCACGAGCCAAAAAGAACAAGGAATCAAAGCAGAGCTAAGAGAGAAGCAGCACAAGGGAGCTTGATGAAGTGGGAAGTGAAATCTGCTCTGCAGGAAAAGCAAGAGAAAGTGTCTCAGCCCAGGCTGAGCTATGCCCCAGGAATTCTTGTCTCCAGTCCTGTCTTCTGTTTGGATTTCCTGGGCTGATGCTGGACATGAGTCACCACTTCAGTTGCCCTATGATTGCAGGTTGTCATTCAATGCATGGCTGTCAGCAGCCTGCACACACAGCTCCTGGATCCAGGGGCTGGAGGACACTGTGCTCCTGGAGAAAGCACATTTCAGGGCCCAGGGAGGCCAATGGGTGAGCCCCAGCTCATACAGTATCTGTGTCAGAACATCAAACTTTCCTGTTCTAAACACCACAGTTCTCCAGAGCTAGATGTTGTGCCAGCTAGTAGCCTCACAGGCTCCTTAGGCCTGGGTAAGCATGCATGAAGATAGAGAAATTGACAAGACAAATTCCTGTCTTGAGCCAGATGCTCAAGGGTAGGCAGTATGGAGAACACACAACTGTGCTCCCCAAATCAGAAATATTCTGATATATGTGGTATTCTGCTAGTACAACAACTGATTTCATGTATTATTTCTCTTCAAAAGTTAAAAATTCTAATTTGAAAAACAAGCTCAGAATCACCAGCTTCACCACATGAACATCTCAAATTAAATTTAATAGAGATAGTGAGTTACACAAACAAGCATTCAACCAACCATTCACCCTAGCTTTTCTAGAAGGTCAACATTATTCTCCAATTTGCATTCACAAAAGGCAGATCATTGAAAAAAATCCATATTTTTAGTATAAAAATAATTACATTTTCAACTGACCCCTTCAAACCTTGATTTTCACATGGATGAGCTATAGTTAGAGCTCCTGTTGGCTACGGTTATTTCTGATGTGTGGTTATCAACAGAAGAAAAAATCCTTGTCGAATAAAGGCCAATCCCTTGAAAAAAAGAGTTGAACATGGGTTCCTAATGCAGAGTTGTAGCTAAGAGGGTAAACGTAGTCTCTGCATGTATAACTAGAGAAAGATCAAAGAGAATAAGGAAATAGTACTTTTTCAATAATAATCATCACATACTGAGTTTATTACTTGACAGAGATATTTTTAAAAGTTTTTCTGCAGAATAAGCAATGTGCAAAGATACTTCAAAGATGCATTGTAAGGCTTGAGGTCCACTGATGCCCTTTGTCCCCACATGTACACCATGATTTATAAGGTCTGTCTAGCTCACAGCCTTAATTACCAGTGTGGAGGGATATTTTTTTTTTTTGACACTCAAATACCAGGCTTTGAAACTGAATCTAGAAAATTTCAATGGGAAATCTTGAGCTGTGAGAATTCTTGATCATAGAGCTACTCTGCTAGGTTCTCTATCACATAATTTCTTCAGCCCAGGTTGAGTACTGTTTTTAAATACAAATGGAAGTGTTTTATGCTAAAAGTTCTGTTTTCCTCCACAACGAACAATCACAAAGGAAATCTGTCATCCCTCAAAATCTAGGATTTTTTGAATTACAGATAATTTTCCTTTGCCAAGGGAGTTCTTCTATACCAAAAAAAAGTCACATCTCTGCTCGGCAATAGGTTCAATAGGTCAGAGTCACTTGAATCTCTTCTTTATACTGTCTGATAGAGATTTTTAAATAGGCTCTTAATCTGATAAGCTTATTCTTTCACAAAGACGGAAGCCTTACATTTCCTCAACCTGTTAAACGTGCTGTAAAGTAACCCTCACAGAATGCTGGATTTATATGTAGCTGAGCAAGATGTGAATACTTCTCCACTTATCTCAGAAAGGTTGTTATCTTCACCTAAAAACCAAGATACTCAGTAAATATCCTCAAAGAGCTGAACCATTTTCTTACCTGGCTCTGGACCCATTTGGAGTTATAGTCACTTCAAATATGAGTTACAGATCAATTTTAAATCACATAAAGCAATCTAATGATGATGCAAAAACTGTGTACAATGGCACACAACTATGGAAATTAGCTTTTGTTTTCCTTGTTCTGATACTTACCGTGTGTCGTGGTTTGAGAGGAAATGAGTTTTTTTTGGGATGGTGTGGTCACGCCAATCAATGTTCAGATTTTAATATTGGCACCTGGTTTGTCCACTGAGAGCATGGATACACCTCTGAGAACACAGAGGGTTAAAAGCTGTGAACTCCCAGGGGAAGTTCCTTTTGGGTTCTGGTCTTGAAAGAAAGCAGATCTTCCCCTGCCCGGCTCCGAGCTGGGTTGGGGTGGGGAGGGGAGCCATGCAGCTGGAGGGAGGTAGGCCAGGCCTGGGCCAAAGGGTGCAGGAGCATTGCACTGCGAGGCTTCGGGCAGCCATCCCCCATTAACCCCCCCATAGGGAGAGGGAGAGAGAGCAGACTGTGCTTGTGATAGCGCGGCTGGAGTGAAGGAGAAGGGAGGGGGTGCCCAGCAGGGCAGCCAGCCGTGGGAGTTCATGAACCAAACCGGCAGAGCCTGGGACTTTTAACCCTTCTTGGGATGATGGAAACCTTGCAAATGCTGATTCTTCCTGGAGTTAGTGAGATTGAGAGAAGTTGAGAAGAACCCCAGGTGGGAGGAGATGATGGAGTGGCTTTTGGCTGGACTTTTCTTGGATAGCTATGGACAGAACCCTTGAGTTCCTGTGACACAGAGACTGCATCTAGGGGGAGGCAATGGCTCAGAGCCAGGAGAGTGCGGTGATGTGAAGGTGTGTGAACAGAGACGACGGGTGAGGAGGGTGGTGGTGGTGCCCTCCATCTTCGAAGAAGAAGAAGAGGAAGATGATCTCTGTTCGAGAGACCCCTCAGCCCCAGGGGCTGAAACATGGGGGGGACAGGTGTCCCAAAAGGGGAGGGACTGTGCTCTTTTTTGGAACTGGACAAAGCATCCTTAAAGGGAAAAACCCTAGAAGCAGCTCTGGTCCATGTGCAGTGGTGAGAGCACTGGACATGGAAGGAAGAGGTCACGATGGCAAAATGTTCTCGGGGCGGTGCTACACGTGACACAGAGACACGAGAAGTTTCGACTGTTTCCTGGGTGAAGTCTGTGGTGCAAGAGGGACTCCTCTCTTCTCGAGGAATTGAGAATTTATTATCTAAAGGGTGGTGATGGACTGAGAGTGGGTGATCTAAAGGGTGGTAATGGAATTAGGAAATTTGGTGGGGGGAGGAGGAGGAAATTTGGAAGGTTTTCGTCCTGTGTTCTGTGTGTTTTTCCCTGCAGTTTTAGGTTAATAAAGTTTTTTCCTTTCAATCGTAAGTTGGAGCCTGCTCTGCTCTGTCTCTGATCACATCTCACAGTAGATACCAGGAAAAGGGGTATTCTCATGGAAGCACTGGCATTTCGCCAGGCTCAGACCATGACACCTTGGAGTGTAGCTAGATATTAATTCAGTTGTAGAAGTGAAACAGAAAAGAGAATTAACCTAGGCGAAGGTATGACAGAATTAAAACTCAGACCTTTTTGAGTTATGAAATTTAGTTCAGACCTTCCTTCCTCCATAGCTTTTCTGAAATCCTGAAGACAAAAGCCAAAAACTTAACATAGCCAGCAACAGAAATTAATTAATTTCTGAGCGTGTGATTACAGCAGAAACCAAGAAATGTTCCCAGATCTCTTAATCACTTACTAGGCTACAAGATATTTCAAACAGCTACGTACCATGAATTCTCAAATCACAAATCGGCTAACTTTAAAAATAGATCCTTACTCCATGTATGAGAACATGGACACTACAGAGAAAAAATAATCAATCAAGTTTCTTTCTTTCAAGCATACAAAAAATTAGACAGTACATCTTGGCTATACAAATACTTTGAGATGTTTTAAATGTCTCCCTGAACCCCTCCTGTCAGGTCTTACACTAACACTTCAGTCTCATTTAGAGTACCTCGCCTTGAAAATTGCAAACCATTCAGACAATGAGGAAGTCTGGAGGCACAGGGGGAGATACACGCAGATCCTTCTCTAACAAAGAATCCTCAGTACAGAAGAAAATGGATCTCATTTGTATGAGATCTACATTTAGGAAGGCTTGTATCTTTATTCCTGTCAAGGTAAATTAGGATTTGTGTGGGTTAAACAGATGGCACTACAGAAACATACTGTGAGAAGTGACTCTTGCCAGATACTTTGACTTTAATTTTTACATTTTAGTGTACAAAATCATAGAATGGTTTGGGTTGGAAGGGATCTTAAAGATCATCATTCCAACCTCCTGCCATGGGCAGGGACACCTTCCACAAGTTGCTCAGAGCCCCACCCAGCCTTGCCTTGAACAATTCCAGGCACGGGGCATCCACAACTTCCCTGGGCAACCTGTGCCAGTATCTCACCATCCTCACAGTAAAGAACTACCTCTTAATATCTAACCTAAACACATTCTCCTTCAGCTTTAAGCCATTCCCCCTCATCCTACTACCTAGTCTTTCTCTCCAGTCTCCTTGTTGGCCCCCTTTAGGCACTGGAAGGCTGCTCTAGGTTTTCCCCAGAGCCTCCTCTTCTCCACACTGAATCACCCCAACTCTCCTAGTCTTTCTTCACAGAAAAGGTGCTCCAGCCCCCAGATTATCTTTGTGGCTCTCAGTTATGCCCCAGTCCCCACAGCAGGCTTAGGGGAATGTTGTTTAATTCAATCTGGGCAATCTGGCAAATTTTAAAACACCAACAAAGTAAGTAAAGCACTTCACAAACTTGAACTCAGTCAACTTAGAATTAGCTAACTTCAACCTATCCAGACATAACAAGGTGCTTCCTAAGGCATTGACTGGAATTTTTTAGTCTGGTTTACAATATATTTAGAAAAAAACAGGAGAAGAAAGAGAGAAAGAAAGAGAAAGGATAATGGTAGAAAAACATCATCACCTGTGGATCCATCAATGACACTCCATTGTTGCAATTTTGATGTCCATTGATCAAAGTGATGCCCATAGTCTTTATTGATCTGGGGTAGGGGAAGACAACAAAACACAGATTTCAGTGTGTTAATATACACTCAAGTTCAGGTGGAACACTCAAGTATTTCTCCTGGGGTGGAGACTTTCATACTGTCTGAGGCAACACTGTGAATCATGTTGTAAAAGTGTGGACTATGCCCATTCCTCTGCTGGAAGGCACCAGAAATTACTGTGGGGGCATTCTGGGGGTCTTTGATAGTTTATGACACCTTTTCTCATGTCAGTATAATAGAGCCATTTACACTCCTTCAGAAGGGATGATTAAAGTGAATGTCCCAGTAGCTTTTTCTGGTGGGAGGGGGGAGGGGAGTTTCAGATCTGAGCCAGTTGTGTGAGGGACGACACTGCTAGAATTAAAAGCATTATCCCACCTCACAGGATCTGCTTATCAGCCTCTTCCCTTATCTAGCTCAAACCCCCAGCATCTTGCTAAGCAAGGGGTGATTTGTCGTGGCCATCCTCTGGTGCTCACACCCCCTGCACACAGGTTGTTTCTTAAGCATCGACAGCAAAACACCCAGATTGTTTGAATCATTAACCATTTACATTTCGGTCTCTCACACCATCCTGTGGACCTGCTAGTGCATATTAAAGATTTTTGAAAGGGCTAAACATTTAAACAGCTTGGAACGACTGTACAACTTTGTGTATTTCATATTTAACGAATGCGTGCCTAAACACAGACAGACACGCTTCTGTAATATAAAATTTTATATATTTGTATGGCTATAAAAGTTGCATTATTTCCAGGGCCTCACCCTTGTGTCACTGTATGTAAGGACCGTAATCAGCCCATGAATTCACTTGCGCAGCCGTCAGGTGCTGCTGCCCGAGGGACAGGCACGCCTGAGACAGCATCTCGGGGGCAGCAGGGATCAAAACATTTTTTGGGAAAAGTCCATTTTTTGGGAAAGTTTGCCATCTAGAGGCCGTATCAGGCAGCACCGGGACAGAAAACCACCTCAACAAAAGATAAAAAAGATTAAGTTGATTTTCTGGACGTCCGTAGGCATAGTTAGTTCAAAAAAGTACTGCCTTTAATATATTTAATGTTAGGTTTGATAGCAGTATCATCTGAAAGTGTTGAGCTGATGCTTTTCACCAAATCAGAATCAGTGTAATGAGCTTGGTTATAGTGAAAGGGAATTTAAAAAATATTCATAAACTATTACCAAAATAATGAATCTTCATATTTTTAAAGCAAAAAAGATCTTTTCAGAGACTATCTCCTGCTTTGCTGGTGCAAGAAAGATCAACTAAGTACTAAAAACAAGTAGGTTCATTGCAGATAGAACTCAACATTTGTGTCAGCAAAAGGCAAAAATTTATTTTCTTTGAAATATCATCCTTTTTGTTGTTCTTGCAAATATCTCTCAATCTACATGATATTTTATCTCTGAAAAACATTGACTGGTATTTCCATTTTTGTTTGCTTATATCAAATTAAAGAAGAAAATAATTTTTGAATACCATCTTTCTTAATCTTTTAAAGGCATTTTAATGGTATTTGGCAAACTTTCCAGCAAAGTTTTCAGAAAGACAGCAGTGTTATAGATGCAGAAGCATTTGTGCATAAATCTGTCTCCAGCTGGGTTTAAAGATTTCATATTGCTCTGTCTTTTCAAGTAAAGTAGATAGTAATTTGGTTATGCAGTGTTCTTGCTTACTCTTACATCAAGAGAAGATTTGTTCCCAGCTGCCCAGGAGATACAGAAATTTGCAGGGGCAGTAAAGCAAGATACTTGAGAAAACGACAGTAGTCTGGAAAATTCCCTCTTCTTGAGACATATTTTCTACCTGAATTAGCTGATGCTCTCTGCATTTCCACTGCAACAAAATATCAAGTGCTAAAGATCAGCACCAAGATCAGACTTGCACCAGTGGGTGTTTGGCAATGTGGAAATGAAGACGACGGGGAAAATTTTCAGAGATCTTTGCCCTACTGAAGCGCTCTTCACTAAACCGCAATAGACATTTTGATGAAATTACGTTCAAATACATCTTGCTGAAATTACTGGACAAAATTAGAGCATTGTTTCTATGTGTTGTGATGGATTTATCTTCCTTAATTCTTGTTATCACTGTTTTATTGGCACTGGAGTCCATGTAAATGTTTAGCTCCTGTAAAACCTGAGGCAAACAGTTCCAACAGCTCCATTTCATTTGCATGTGGGTGGCATCCTTTTGCTTACTTGAATATATCACCACACAATTTCATATGATGGCCTTTATTTCTTGCATTGATCAACCATTCATAAAGATGTGGCAGTTTTTTTCATACAGGGATAGTTCCCAGTCTTAATTTACAGGTGTAGGCAGAGTATGTTTGCATGATTTTCTCTAATTCCAATAAAAGTTCTCTCAAGCCCCTGTGTTCACCAGGTTCAACTGAGCAGAAGTTTAGAGGTGCCTTCCTCTTGTCAGAGACACCAGAGCAACTCCAGTCCACACAATTAGAAGATACATGATTATATCCTAGGAAAACACTGGACTGACATGCAGAAAACCTCTGTTTCATGCTTCATTTAAGTGAATTAAGTCCAAATAGATCTCTATTCTGATTCCCCACTCAATATGGATTATGCTATCTGTTGTAAAACAACTTGTTCTCCATAAATGAGACATATATAAGAGCTAAACATTAACACATGAATTCAGAAACTTGTGTCTTGTTTTTTTGTCAGGTAGGTTCATCCAGAGGAACTCAAACTCTAAGATCAAAAATGTGAAGAGGCAGCAATTATTTGTTAGTAGTGCCAGAGAAGTCTTGGTGGAAATAACTGGCTAAAACTCTACAGTACCTCCCCAAGGCAAGCGAGATCTTGCAGCTACTTGCTAATAGCTGAGAAAGAACTGGATCTACTAGTGAAAAAATCCATAATAGAAAAAACTTTATTTTA
Source organism: Haemorhous mexicanus (assembly GCF_027477595.1). NCBI lineage: Eukaryota > Metazoa > Chordata > Aves > Passeriformes > Fringillidae > Haemorhous > Haemorhous mexicanus. The sequence goes on from NC_082381.1 coordinate 56,351,591, forward strand.
TTGAATTTTTAAATACATTGCACATATTATGCTCCAGTATGCTCAGAGGTAAGTACAGCTTTTTCTGTATTATTCCACACAGAATATTTTTATTCTACAATCATTCACTTTTTCTAACATAAAATCACATCGTTTTATGTAGCATATATCAAAAAGTTGGGTTTTACAAAGAAACTAAAAGAAATTAGGTATTCAAAATCACAGTGATATTCCCAGTTCCTTTGTAAATCCTACTTGTACTGTTCTGATTTAGTACAATCAGGTATTACTTGGCTGCTTTTTGTTCTTTCAAAATTGTACAGCTCTGTATTAGTCATAACAAAGACATCCTCTCTCTACAAAGCCTGCACATGTGTTCACTGCCAACACATTTAAAGGAAAATAATTTTGAGCTTTGCATTGATTTGCAGCATTTTTTCTCTTCAGGAATCAAATACCACACTGCTTTCTAATAGGAATTTAATTAATTCCTCTTGTTCAACAATTAATTAGTTCATGGTTTCTGTGTATGTATTGAACATGCATATTGACAGTTCTTTATGAGAAGAGGAAAGACATGAGGGAACAGCACACATTTTAGTCACACTTTGCAAACATAAATCTTAGCAATATCATACAGTGTGCTTCATGAGGGAACTGCACTCTTCTACCAATTTCTTCTTCTCATTTAATTTTTCCAGTACAGCATCCATTAAGTATGAGGCAAAAGGAAACTGAAAAAGAAACAGAGTAAGAAAAATGATCATTAAACTTTCTTTTTTTTCTTGTGAAATGCATTTATTAAATATCTTTAAACTATGAGATTTCACTTAGTTCTGACAACTACCACACACACATTTCTGATCTTTAAAGTTCATCTGCCTGGTTAGTGTCTGAAAATTTGCTCTCTATCATAAAAATGATAAAAGAGCAGTGTAAAATGAAAAAAGATAAACTCCTTATTGAACAATTCATGCTTTACTGACCATGTTAATGATGTAAACTGCAGTACCAGCATCTCTGTCATTTATCTTCAATCAGCTGATCAATAAAAGGTTACAGTCACCTCTAGGGCATGCAGAAATGGTAGTGTATGAGTGTAAGTTCACTACTCTCAGGAGGATGAGACAGAACTACCAGTATAATTCTCAATGCTGTAGCAAATTGCCTTAGACTCACACACAAAACCTTGTAAATAATTAAACAACAACAACAACAACCAACAAATAAACCCCAAAAAACAAACAAGAAAGAAACCCCAAAACAAAACAAACAAAACAACAAAAAAAGACCTCTCAAAGCAAAATAAAATCCCAAACCTCCAACTGCATTAACTGGAATATGACACAAATGTCTGCTCCTCAAAAAACATGATACCAAAAAAATTGTAGTGACATATCTACAGAGAAAAATTAAAACCTTTTTTAACTTCTCTGATATAAAAGATGCATTTGCACAACCAATGTCTTCAAAGGAGATTTGGTATATTTTTCAGTGCCATCACTTTAATGCTTAAAGAGGTTTTCTTTCAAAGTCTTGCTATTTCAGTGCACTGTTTGCTGGGAAGTATTTTTGGAGGTGGTACAGAAGAGTGGTCGTGGCAGCTCCATGCCGAGTGGCCAGAGCTGTGCTGGAGGAGAACAGGACAGTTTTCCTTCACTGTTGGAATGTCTCTATCAGCTTCACAGAACTCTGTCAGCTTACTGAACACATGGTGAGACAGTGGTGAGTGAGGGGTCAGCACTACACAAAAAATAACAGCTCATTCAGAAGGAGAGATAATTTTACATTATAAAGCCACCAGAAATGAACGAGGTAAAATATAGAAGCTGGTGGAACAAGCTGCTGGCCAATCATCATTTTCTGCTTTTCACAGCTTTTGTTCAAAGCAACACTTTTCCATCTAGAATTTCTATCTAGTTCCACACTTCAGTATTGCTGCTCTAGTTTCATTTTTTCACTTCTCTATGCCATCTGAAAGAGAAAATTGTATGGTCCTTATACCAGATAGAGTAGTGCTTGTTTCCTAAATAGACATGAATCAAAAATTATAAAAGAAACAAATAAAAACCCCAGATATAAAGCACATGAAATACAAAATGCAACATTTGAACTGATATACAGACATGAATCTATATACTGATATTTATAATTGCTAACAAGTCAGAAAAAAAATCTAAAAAAGGAAAACCTTGTTAATAGAAGGCATGTACTGTGAAGAGGTAAAATGACGTCCTAAGTGCTGCTCAACAGTCACTTTGTAGTTATAGAAAAAGGACAATAATATGTATTTTTTCCTTTTTCTACAGGAAAGGGGATTTTTAAGGGCTGGTGCTTGCTGGCCAGACATGTCTCCATCTGTCATAAATAACTTTTGTGTGTGGTAAGACATTTCTAGAAGACATCTACACCTGTCAGCTTTCTCCTGTGTGCTACTGTGATGACTTTTTGGGGAATAGAGGGCTCAAATTCACTCAGCACAAATCTATTCAGTGTAATATAAGACATAATCTTATCTGAAATTCTGTGACACTTGCTACTGTGCTTTAAAAACACTGACTCCAGCATCCTGTTCACTCTAATTTCTCTCCCTTTTTTTCTAGATATGTTTACTAAGAGAACACTGTATCATTATCTCCAAGTCTCTAATTCTTCTTGCCTACCTTGACTACATCCATTTCTGATACATTTCACCTTAATATCATGCCTGAGATGAATGGCTTTTTATTGATGTCTCTGGCTTGTATCATTCTAACTACATTTTACATGCTGCTCACTACTCTCTGTGGCTTCCATGTCATAGCAAAGTGATCTTTCAAGAACTCTTGCCATTCAAGTGATTCATTTAAATCAAGAGCATTTGAAAGTGGAACATTATGTCATTCTTTCAACATTTGTTGGTTTCATAGAAAGTGCTGTATATTTCTCTCTGGTTTTCTTTTCTTGCAGACACCCAGAACTGGATGATCTCTGCAGTCTTAATCTTTAATAGAAGCTTGTCAGATTTACTTTTAATGATGACTCTGTAACTATCCTGGGAAACCTCCCGTTGCATTTCCCCCCAGAACTTCACAACCACTGAAATCATCTCTACTCTAAAGCATTCTTCCCAGCTTCAAAACCTGCCATAAACTTGGGGAAGGCTTTGCAAGTTCAGGGAGTGCTAAGCGCACACCTAAGGAGTGAAAGCTTGTTTTTACCACTGATCATGAGACATTTTAATACAGAATGATACTTCTTTCATATTTTTTTACAATTATCTGTGCCACAACCCACTTAACATTAATTGTGGTGATCCTTAATCAGTACATCATGGTAGGCTTTAACAGAAGTGGTATTTAATTGATCTGTACGGTTTCACAACATCTGAATGTGCAAACTACATCTGGAATAAAAGAATTTTATTTATTTGACTTCCCAGATTTACTAATTTCTTCTTTGATAGTAGGAATGCATATGAGTGGAAGGCATATTTCTTACACAATTTATCAGACAGATATCTTGGTGTATGGTTAAATGTAAAGTAATGTGATCTTAAAGAGTCAGAAATAGCGACAGTAATTCTCCCTCTCTCACTTATTTATTCTGACCCTTTATTTGCTTCTTTTGGAGATCTCTTCTGTAAAAAACCAAACTAGTAATATCTATTGACCTCAAACCACATGACTGAGTCTCTGTCAGCACAAGTGCATAAATATACACCAGTCTGCCAGTGGAAAGTATTATAATGAATGCAAGGCAATGTTTTTGTTCTAATGAGACACAGCATCTGCATTTGCTGAGTGTAGCATTACTTCAGCTTCTCTTTCACAAACTCTAAAATGTGTTAGCATAAATATAAAAGTATTTAGGTTTTGGAATATACAAATTAGTGGTTACAACTGTTTCACACCTCCCCATGTGGATCATCAGTACAATACATTTTCCCAACAAAATACAATTCAAACACACTGCAGAGCTGCCTTAGATTGATTTAAGTGAACCACAAAAAATAATATGAAATAAAACTAGGCACTAGGACCAATAACTAAAACATCCTAAAATCACTAAAAAATAAAGCCAAAATTAAGAAAAAAAATTAATGTTTCTCTTTGCTGCTGTTGCCTTACTCTTTGCTCTTATTCTGCTTCATGGTGGCTGCATATACATCACTATATAAATACAAATGTGCTTTTTATCCTTAGTGACCAAGCCAATTTCTCCTTGTTTTCAGGTTAGGATGAGTAGCATAATGTAGGGTTTTTTGTGTGCATGAGATAGATTTATGCCGTAATGCATTGTCAGTGCATAGCACTAGGCTTTTATTCTCATAAAGAGAAGAAAATCATGACCTGGTATCAGTGCTAATGGTGCCCAGAATGTGATTCAGACTTTCAGACTTTTCCACTGTGCTAGTGCTGCTTTTTGATGGTGCAGGTACTTGAAACACCTGGTGATGGTGTCAGTGGTGATTGTGCACAGGTGTTTGTACAAGGGTGAGTCCACTTTTCTGGGTGTGAACTGTTCAATGAACACACAGACTGCAGAGAGACTAACAAAAGCAAAGCAGGCAAGTTACAAGCTCGCCAAATTTCTAAAAAGAAATTTGGAAGGGAACAACTCTGGCCATTAGTGTCCATTCCCAGATGACAGCAAGAGAATATGCCCTTAGAAGCCAGTGCAAATCCTAAAAAGGGGTTGGGGGAAATACTTACTGATGATTAGCAAACGTACTGTTCTCAACCCTATTCTAGAGGTGTGTTACTCAAAGAGTGCTGACAGAATAGAGGAAAGGGAGCCTTTCTGGAGGTTTTCACTATTAGAATATGACTTTTAGACCCATAATGAAGTCACATGAGGAAAGATTTTATTAGGCAGTTTTGTTGGTGTGAGATGTCATATCCCAAGAAGTGCATGAGGAGAGAGGTAAGTGCTGCTGTAAAAACTTAGGCAGATGATTCGCATTTTATTAAAAAATAATTATTGGAGACTTCAGGCAGTAATGTGGATTGGACTACCATGCTGTACTCACACACAAAATTATTAACAGATTTTTATGAGACTGTGTGCTTTACAATAAGTCACAGTAAATTAAAGCCAAGGGTAGTATAGGAAATCATGTTTAAGTTATATGAGAAGAAGTCATCCTCTTGGCTTAGCCATAAATTTCCTGTGATGGGCAAAAGCTAGAAAAGATTGCTTTTGTTTGAGTTTTAGGGGGAGTGTTTATGAGAGAGTACTACTATAAAGAGCCAGGCTCAATTAATAAGACATACACACCCAGATGTGAGGGATAAAGTGGGTAAAAGCCTCATGACTTGCCTTGCAGGATGTAAATACACATACATGTTGAGATAACCATATTTATCCCCCCCTAAATAATATACATCACTAAAAGCTTAAACATCTATAATTTGAGACTTCTCCCAAGTCCAAACAGTTATGTATAATTTGTCTGATGCCTCTACACATGTGCAGGTATCAGGTATTTTTGTGCAGTCATGTGAAAACTCTCTCCATACAGGTTCTTCACAGGCAAGAGAAACTTTTCCTTTTGTTCCATGATCAGCTCAATCATCTCAATAAATCATCTTAATAAATCATTGAGATGATTTATTTTTATTCTTTCATTCTTTAGTGAGAACAGTCTAGAGTTTTTCTGTATAAATGCAGAGACAGCAGAAAAAAACCCCACTTCTTGGTCAAGATGTAGATTTAGACAACAAGTGATTTTTACCAGCTCTGCTGAGTTTATAATATGACTGTATTTTCCTATTATATGATTCTTGTTTACATAATAACATCACTATGCAGAGATGCCTCTTTCAAATCATAAGCCTCTTAGTAGTGGTCTATTTTCTTGACGTAGTAGTTGATAAAACAAGGACACAAATTCTGACTGGTGTCTGTTAGTTTCAGGAATGCAAGAGTATTTATCACTAAAATATTAATAATCTTGTAAAGTTGACAGATATGAGACTTTTCCAAGTCATAAGAGTATGAAAAATAAAGGTACAGATGAAGTGAAAACAGAGTTGTGGTATCCTTTATCATTACACTTTAGGGGAATCTATAAAATGACAGTAAAATGCAACCAGTGCTTCACTCAGTCCCCCCCCAAAATTCTACTGCAGCAGTAAAATGGTGTATGTCAGTAATAAAAATAAAATGTCTATGACATTTTAAATGTTATCGTACTGTCGCAGTAGAATAAAATTAGCTTGAAGAATGATCTAAAGGGATATGATGCAGTTCATTATGTATAACAGCAATAGCAGCAGTTTCCCAGTGTTCATAAAGGTTTCTCCATTAAATTTACCTCCAGTCAATAATTAGGAGTCCACAAATAAACCTAGGCAATTAAATCAATACTGCTGGGCAATTATGTTTCAAAGTCCTGGCTCAATGGCACAAAAAGACACTATATCAAACTGCAATATTAAGTGATCTGATGCAATTTTCCACTGAACGTTTACTTAGAAAAACAGAAAAGGGCAATCCTGCATCTTTGTTCAAGATGCAAATGGGTAGCACAGTTTGCCAACATGTAACACTTAGCAGGCAGTCTAACTGCAGAAAGCCTACATTTCACCAAGGGCTTTAATTTGCTGACCAGAAATATTACCAAAACTTACTAAAAGAAACCACAACCAAACTCTGCAAGATATGAGTAAAGCATTTTAAAGGGCACAGAGCTGTTCCATGAGCTGCTCTCAAATACAGATGAAGAAATCTTAACTGTTTCCATCCATATGCATTAGCATGGACAGAAATGCAAAGCAGAGCTGGCTGCTCCCCAAAACTACTATAATCCTCTTGCAATTCTAAAAATGGTCTGCTTGCCAAAAGTTACTTCTACCCTCGGTGTTTCTTCTGAGGAACCCCACAAGATGGAGCAAAAATCACAGAAAATCACTGTTAACTTGTACACAAACGTACATGGCTAAGAACAATGAGGTCTTCTATCCTTATATAGCATTTGCAATCTTAGTATACCTGGTTTCATTCAACAGTTCCTTCACTCTCCGTCCCCTGGTTTTTGCTGTCTGTCTATAGCAGATGAAGAAAAGTGATAAAATTCTGCTTAATACTTTTTAGGGATTTACCAAATAACAATGAAAAGCAGAACAAGAAGTCTTCATTGAATTCCATGGATCTGATTCATATTTTGGAGCCTATAATGTGAACAGAATCTTGACATTTATATATTTTTTTTAAATTCTTAAAATTAAGGCAATTAAGTGAATATAAATAACTGTGCTTTTAATGCTGAGTTTCATGTAGCATTATGAGGTTTAATGAAAATGCCAGGTTTTTTGACAAAGCCAGTAAAAAACAAACTGATATTTCTATTTCCTCTGCTGCAGCAATTAAGCAGTCTTCACAGTAGTAAGTTTTGATACTAAAAGAGGGAAAACCTGTCATTTGTTAAAAATCTGGTCACAGGATACAATCTTAACACAAAAGTTATTGATGGTTAAATACATAAATCACATGTGTGTGATTCTTTAAAATAGCTTTCAAAATATTTTCAATTATTCACATTCTTAACTGATACTAACTACATCACTAATGGACCCATGCTAGTGAATATGCATTATGCACTGGATTTACAAATCAAGCTTTATTTCTTTCCAGACATCAGCTGCCCATCATTTAAATAAAAGGGAAAAGTAAAAATGTAGCAGAAAAGTTTTAAGAGTCAGGGTATGTTGTCAGTGATGTCCAAACAAAAGCTGACTATGGGTAGAAAAGCTGGGCTCTCACCTGCCAATAAACTGCCCTTGATCACTTACAAGAGGGGAGCATCCCAGCAGACTCTGTGTGTATTAAAAAAAAAGACTTGAAAGAGAAGAAAAAGTATCACACAGGTCACAGCAGCAGTCTCAATGGACCCCTCAGGGATTTCTGCTAGTCTCAGACTTGTCATCCTCTATGCAGCTTTCCTCTCTGCCCAGAAAATGTCGATAGGAAAATGTTTGAGGGGCCTCTGGTGGAAATTTTTTCATTCTTTCTGCATTGACAGGATGCCAAATCAATATTTACTTCCCACTAACAAGCTGCTCGAGGTCTCAGTAGAAAATATTGTAGAGAATGCGAGAAGACACGATAATAAACAGCTGTCTGGCTATGAGGAAAACATGAATTGACTGGAAACAGGTCCACAGTAAAAGGTCACAGAAACCCATGAACTCCTCAGGTGTCCATAACAACTAGTAACTTTAAAGGCACATAAAAAAAAGTCTCTTTTTCCTAAGAGGTATGAGAGAACAGATCATTTTCACTCTAGCAAGCATTATACAGTGTTTCAATAATTCAATTAACAATTTCCCAAGACCTGTGCTGGTTTTCACCAGCATTGCTTTACTGGTTATATTAGCTTAAGTTAGCTGTTAAGTTAGCTATCACAAATCCTTGATTAACATCTCTTCAGTTTCACACAGTAGCTCTGATTTAAGAGAAATACAAAGGAAATGATACAAAACAAGGTTTTCACATTACTCATCACACTATGAGACCATCAAGAACACCATAATTACAAATATAAGGTATTAATTACAACCTAAAAATGTTGTAGCTAATCAGAGCAGGAAGTTATAGTTCATTGTCAGATTATATAAATTGAGCACCTGTGCTTCAAGAAGTTTCTGTATATGCTGTAGCCATTCTTTATCTTTTTCAAATTCCATTTTTGTTTCTGCTGTTTCCTAAAAACATAAAAACATCAGGGGCAATAAAGGAAATGCATAACTGGGTATACATTAGATATAGAGCATGTGAAAGTCGGAATCACATATGCAAAATTTGTTGTCTGAAGCATACTCATCAAGTATCAGCGCTCTATTAAATTTTTAAACCTACCCTTGTCTGTGCATGCCTCTAGAAATATGCATAGCATGTTCTTTTCACATGAATATACTGGTGTATGTGTGATCTATGGCTAAATTGCATGAGTTCAATATAAAGGTGCCTGAATCTATGCACTGACAGATAGAATATGTAGTGTATGTGTAGTGAAAATTCATCTCCTGTCTAATAAATTTATTTTATATTTATAGTTAAGTATGTTTATGTGTTTTACACATATATTCTCAGTGACTATAACAAAAAGATACAGAATGTACAAATTACTCGGGGAATGAGAGAAGCATAGGACAACTCTGTCAAAGTGAATCACTTTATGGGGTTGTATAAATGTTAGTAAACAGGGCAAGAATCAGCCCATTTTATTTGTATTCATGAGTGTAATCCCTATCATATAGGGATACATACCATGCACTGTTGTTTCACCTACAGGAAAACTTCCTTTTTGTGGTCTCTTTAATATAAAGCTCCAGCCAGGCTCAATCTAAGTCATCACCAGAGTACTGTTACAGGCCAATAATGGCCAGCTCCTAGACACTTGCTGAAGTAACTGTACAGGCTTTTTCATATATTATTTGATCAGGACTAAATAAATCTGGATAAGAAATCCCATCACTGCATCTATTTAATAGAGTGATTTGATGAAACACTATCAAATATTTCATAGTAAAATGTATGATAGAATCAACAAAAAAGGCTATGAATTCACCCAGAAACCATCTGTCTACCAGAAATACCTTTAATAGGTATCACAATTCAGAGAGGAAGTATCAACAAAATCAATCTGGCACAGCCAGACATACATTCTAATTTTGTTTCCTTTAATGTAGAAGTCTGTTTAAAACATACAATCCTGCCAAATAGCCTCATGAAAAAGGAAAATACTGAATAATAACTCTAACACATACATATGCTCAAAGCAGTATGTGTATATTTATGCATTCTGTAAGTCTTGCCACCTTACGAATCTCTAACCTGACCTTTTCATTTAGATTAAAACCTTCTTGATTTCTGTGCTGTATCTTGCACAATGAAATTTCAGTCTTTACCTGCAAATCCTTTTCTTCAAGGAGGGATATAATCAGCATCTTCTCATCTTTTTTACTGGACTTTTTTACTAAGTCCTTAAAATAACTTACCTCATCATCTCCTTCTTGTAGTATTTCATAAAGATCAGTGGTTGAAACATTAAGGATAGAGGCTGCTAACTGAATACTCTCTTGGAAAAGACCCTTTTTGCATGCTTTCATTTCTCCCTTTTTTTGTAAGTTTGATTTTTTTTTCTCAGCTGTTGTACACTGAGATGTAATTCTCTGGTTGGAGTCTAGAAGACATAAGCAAAAATACTCTACTGTAACTTTTTTAAAAGTGCAAATAAGGTGAAAAAAACAGTATCATTTAGACTAACCTCCTTTAGATGGGAATCATCTTCATTCTGTGTTATTGGTTCAACAGGATATGTGCTGGAATATTAAATAACATGCTACTTAGAAAACAAAACATTAATTAATACAGTAAACCAAAAAATGTTCCTAAATCTACATACTGTTTTGGTATGTCTTTAGCAAAGTAATTATTCTTATAATGCCATCATTAGTAAGACAAAGCAGCTTCCACAGGATCAAAATCCTTTCCTGACCCAGTCTAACAGAAATGTTCTTGAAATAAGAACATGTCAGGCTTTAGTGTGGTCAAATGGAGATTTTTTTTTTTAAAGCTTATTGACATTCTCTGCATGCAGGAACACCAGTATACCTCTTTATTCAAAACCTGAAATTTTGTTTCCCAACAGGAGAGGGTTATTCAATACTGTCCTGGCTACCAAGCTCCCAGCTTACCTATTTCTCAGGTTCTTTGTTCAATGAAATAACACTAAACATCAACGTAATTCATCAGTTTTATAACTGAGGTAATTTTGGTTTAATATTTATGTAACTAAAATATGTCATCAAAAGCTGAGCAAGACAATTTTATTTAAAAATTGTTAACAAACAAGAGTACTAATTGTTAACAAACAATGGTACTAATCCATTTTCAGAAGATCCTCCTAGAATATTCAACTTCCATGACTCAAATAGAATCATGATTGTCAATGCAAACGCCTTGGCTGTGTTGAAAATGAGCAAAGAAAGTTTTCTTTTGATCATCCTAGTGAAGCTCATCTTATTGCAATACATCTCAACAGTAGCTGATCAACTGCTCAAAATTCTTTTTCTATGGGATACCTTCATCTCATAGAAACTGACTACAGGACTATGAAGCCCATTTATTGGTATTTTGGGTAAAATATTCTACAGCTTCTAGTGTATTTGAAACAGTCATTAGAGAGCATTTGCTAATACATTTCAACAAAGGCACAGCAGACTCATGCAATTCCAACATTTTTTTTTCCTACCACTTCCCAGATTAACATTGTTCTGTATTTATTAAAATTTAATCATTAAAAATAAAAACACACTGCCACAAATCTGAGGAGAGGAAGTAGAGTGAAATTTGTCCAATTTTCTTCTTAAAGTGTGGGTCTCTTAATCCACAGAATTTCCAACAAACTATTTCAGACATAAACATATCCGCGAGTGCAGAGCTGAGAGGAATGAAGAAACTTGAAATGTAATGGGCAGGGACCTAGGGCAGCTTGAACTAAGCTCATAGAAGTAAATAGACTAAGAGAAGAGGGAGCCCCAAAAAGAAAAGATTGCACCATGAAAAAAAATGCAGTTAAATGACATGTTTTTGTAGCATTTGAAGTGGTCTAAGAGTAAATTGGCTCTTACAACATATAGGAGATGTATCTGACAATGGAAAAATAAGTTCAACCCTACTTTTTCAATCAAATTGAATCAGTTTCCCATGTTTTAAAAAGACATCTCTCTCAGGCATAAGTTATCACTCTAGAAGATGCACATATGTAACCTGATGCAAAGAGAAAATGTAAATTAAAGGAGCAAAATAGGAAGAAAATTACCTGCAAAGCCACTTGGAAAGGCTACACAAAGCAACAAAAAACCAAAAACAGGCCAAAAAAAAGCATGATAATAAACGATGTTAAGCATTCACTTGAATGCCTTAGAAAACAAAGAAACATTGCCAGGCAAGAGTCATTTGACATTATTACATAAATGTTATTGGTGTATCCAAATTCCAAAAGAAGTTAATGATGAATGAACAAGCTGATAGCAACAGTGGAACTCAGGAACTGCAACTCCAGTGTGATTGGCTTTTAGTCCACGGTTCCAGAAATTAAGGTGCCAGAAAGAAAGGCATCAGAAAAACATAGAAGAATCTAGAGCATCAATTTAAAAAAAAAAGGAATAATAAAAAAAAAAAATTAAGAAAAGAATAAAGAAAAAGCAAGTTTCAAGAAAAATCACAGAAAGAGAAAATTATAATGAATAGATTTTAATATGCAAGCATATACTTTATATATAATCACAGCAGATCATTCATATGGAATACTTCAATTCCTCTGTCCCTTGAGCAGTTCAAATACACTAAAGCATATGCAAAGCACAAAGTATATGTGAAAAATAAGCCTACTTTACGGACTTTAAAACTCTGAGATACTAGCTATTTTTGAACCTCCCTCCTTCATGTTATTGATAAAATGTTTTGATATAAATTTTATCACTAAATAAGTGCCTTGAAAATTATAGTCTTCCTATGATTTTAAGTTGCTTTTTCCTCTGTTATTTTGTCACCCATAATATGCTAGTGCATTCATGTGCTAAATTGTTTACTTATTAGTGATTTAATTTATACGTTAGTTCATGTGTCAATACAGAAATGTTCAGTTTCAAGCCACACAGTTTTTAGAAACTGAAAGACTCATTTCCCAACTCAAAAGTACAGACTCAAGAGTTAAGCAACACAGGTTTTGCTGATGAGTGTACTGAAGGCAGTATAACATTGTTCTGTGATTAAGAATTTGATCCAATGCATTCTGGAGCTAGGTGTAGGATTTGAACAAAAACATTTCCCTCTGTGTATTTCAAAATTGTTTATTTTTAACCTAATAAGCATACATAGGTGATGCAAGCTACTTAAAATGAAATCAGTGTGGTACATGACTTCTGTACTATACTGATTTATAATAATGCATTTATTAGTACCAGTAACACTAGGATTTGAGATTTTATGTTTGGTTTTTTTTCTTTTTCTTTTGCTGTCAAATGTATAGGATATTTTGTTAGCAAAACCATTTTCCTAACTTAGATGTTACTATCAGAGTTATTCCTGTGGGACACACTTTGCTGCTACCAGCCAACTAGAATAGGAATTCTTGATTAATTCCTGAAACGAATCTATATTGCTTCTTGTCAGACCAGTGCAAGTACCAATGATCTGACTAGAAAAAAAGAAGCTTAAAATTTTAACAAAATTACCTTAAAGTTCCTAGTCCTTTTAAATCATTAGCAATTGTTGAATTACCAACTAACTCCATATAATTTCTATTTATACATTACAGATGTTGGGTTATAAATAATTCTGAGATATCTCCATTACAAGCCTTTTTACTTCATTTTCACTACCTCAAATATTCATTTTTAAGAATATATTGTTTTCAAATTTGGCCTCAGCATGTAATCACTTCTTAGCACTGCATCTTTTGCCGCTTTTGAGATGTATAAAGACAAAGGTCTTCTTTCAATTAGAAGGTCATATTTAATTAAACACTCAAAGAAGCCTTGGTGGCAGAAAGACCCTGACAGCACACTATTAATAAGGCCTTCACATCCCAAAACACTGACACTCACACTGACACTCGCTGATCCTGGAATTAACACAATTTGATCAATGGCCTTAAGTAGTGTTTTATAACCAAGGCAATGCCAAAATTTTTTCCTGCAATTACCATGTTATTATACATACTAATATTGTTTGTAGCATAATAAAACTTAATGGTCCCAAGACAAATTCTGACCCTAGCTAGCACTGTACCTGTGTATAGCCAGGTTTCAGTCCTGCACTGGTGCAGATCTCATGTCAGAGGCCATGTCTCACGAGTCATGGATAATTTAAAGTTTTACTGTATTTTGTACTATAGTAATAACAGTGTGCTGCATCTGGCTGAGATCACAGAATCATCAAAGTTGGAAGAGAGCTTCAGGATCACCTAGCCTTTAACCACAGCGGCCAAATTAAGGTTCAGTTTAGCTTTGGCCCTTCTAATTTTCTCTCCACATACTTGACAGCATCTTTGTAGTTCCCCCAAATTACCTGTTCATCCTTCCAGAGATGCTACACTCTTTTTTTGTCACAAGTCCGAGCCTAAGGTCTCTGTTAAACCAGACCAGTATTTTTCCTGCTGGCTAATCTTACAGCACAAACTGAGATGTAGTTTATTGTCTTCCAACAGCTTCTAAGGTGCAGTGTTTGGGATTTATAACTAAATCAGTGCTGAAAACATACTAGTCATTCCTAAGCAGCACTGGCATAGTGTCAGGGTCTTCTGTTTCTCATGCTGCCACATCAGCAAGTGGGCTTGGGATGCACAAAATGTAGAGAGGGAACACAGCTGGGATGGACAACTAGCCCCAAGTGACCAAAGGGACATTTCCCACACACACCATGTAACAATAAAATCTAAGGGAGATGGTGATTTCTCTGTTCAGAGACTGGCTAGGCATTAATCTACATTCCTTGGGGGATTTATTCTCCTTTTTTTGCCTCACTAAACTGTCGTTACTAACACACAAGTACACAAGTTTTCTCACTTTTGCTTGTCCTATTCTTCCCCTGGTCCTACTGGGGCAAGGGAGCAAGCCTCTGTCAACAAAGAACTGTGTGGTTTTTCATTGCTGGCCAACCACCACAGCTGTTGGTCAACCAGCCACAAACACACAGAAGAATATAATGTACAGAACAATTATATATGTAGCATTGTGTGTGTAGTTCAATATGGAGGTGTCCCTAGATACAAGCAATGTGTTCTTAGAAACTCAATTGTTTTGTAGATTAGAAAAGTATATGGATGTGATTCAAAGCATTAAAACAAAACTGAAGTGGAAAATCTTTTCTAAAAAGAGGTTAGTTTCCTAAAGAGTCGAAAACATTATGAAGATATCTGTGAATAACAAGAGAAATTTCAGAGAACTTAACACTGAGCTTAAAGAGCTCTACTTCTGTGGTGGAATATTTTTTGCTGGCCTAAAGTTAGTCCAGATCCTAATGCTGCAAAAGGCACAAAATATTACAACACCAAATACCTCATAATCAACAAAACAAACAGAATAAATGGACAAAATTACACAAAGAGATGATGTCCTATACCA
Organism: Haemorhous mexicanus; assembly: GCF_027477595.1. NCBI lineage: Eukaryota > Metazoa > Chordata > Aves > Passeriformes > Fringillidae > Haemorhous > Haemorhous mexicanus. Next base: position 56,366,686 of record NC_082381.1, read on the forward strand.
TTTCAGCAGCTGAAATAAGCATTCAATGAAAGTCTAGTTATTTGTTTCTTATGCCCTCTCTAAAAATGACTTTCAAAATACTTTTAGTAATAATGTTTAATCTGATATCACAGCATGACTGAAAATTCTTCTATAGTAATTTCATTTTTTAAACATATTTATACATGTTATTTATATATGTTACTTATGCTCCTTCCCTTGAAAAAACAACACCTTCTAGGCATAGCCTTTTTTTATCAGAAAAGGGACAAGACACAAAACCAGACCACTACAATGGACTTGTTTTGCTTAGGGCTATAACATGTAGCACTCTGACCCAAGGGAAGGAGAAAGCCTCAGGATGTTGATTTAATTCTTATGATTCTCACAGATCACATGTCATTTTTAGAGACTCAGCGGATGCCCTGTAAGTAAAGATGTAGAGGACATACAGCCCAATCTTCACCAAGTTCAGTATTCAAACTTCCATGGCAAAATATTAAAGTGGCAATAACATTATTTTACCAATATCACACAGGCCACATTTATAAGGTGATGGGTTGGTTTTATTTACCTGTCTACAGACACAGTTTCAGCTGTGGTTCCAGAATATATTAATACACATGTTCAAACATGATGTGTCTCACAGTTTTGTGTACTTGGAAGAATTAAGATATTTTATTATCTTTTCCGTTAAGAATAAAGTAAACAAGACATTGAATTTGTTAAACTCCACCAAAATAAAAAAGATAATTTAAGAGAATTTAAAGAGAATTTAAGAGAATTTAGTGATTTTAGAGAATATTAGTGTGATACCTAAAAGCTAGCAGAGATGCAAAGTTTCAAAGGCTAATTCAATTAATATCTGAGAGGAAGAAATACATCCTCTAAAGCTACATATCAGACCGATATATATGATTTAAATTAAACAGTCTGATGTTGATCCTCACAGAGAGTAGTGCTCACAACTCCACAGAGATAAGTGGAAGATGAAAGCACACACGGCCTGGAAGAACTGCCTCACCTAATGACCGGAAAGAATTCCATTATATATAAATACAGAGAAATTGCAGTCTGAATGTAAAAAAATAATGTGGTATCACAGTTGCATCTGCAACCTTTTTCCACAATTTCCTGATTTTCCACAATTTCCTGATTTTTCAATTAACACAGGCAAACCTGAACATATATGAGCATAACTAAGATTCTAACAGTCAAGATCTGAATGACTACTTTAAGTAATTTAAAATGTTATCATTCTCTTCTATCCTAGCAGCAAAAGCTATCTGCAGTTTTCAGCCCAACATCCTAGCCTAGCCCTGCCTTCTCTGTGGTTCTGAGCTATGGATTACAGACTCTAAACTAGAAAAAGTGAATTCTGTAACATCCCAAACTACACGTCTGAAGAAGTGTACACAGATTTGTGCAGTATTTCTTTTTCAACTACTAAAGCTAGACCCATTGTGGCTTTTCTGAAAATCCTGCAAGTCATACAGTATAAAAAGGGTCTGACAATTTCAGTAATTGCACACAAAACTTGGTACTCAGTATGAAGACCCCAAAAACCCAGTTAAAATGCAATAAGAATAATAAGATACAGTGACAGGAATTAGTAATTGCACGGCACAAAATTTGATAATCTGATCCCTATCAAGGCCAAGATTTGAATTTGTAAAACCATGCTGGCTTAAATTGTGCTATTCCTACTTGCCATTAGGGGTGGAAGTCTTCCTTGGCTGGCTCCCCATTTCTCCAAAAAGCCTCATCTTACACACTCGAGCAAAATACCATTTGTTCTGGGTTGAAAACTATTTAAAACAAATGGTTTCTTTATAAGCATATATTTCTTAGTACAAAATTGAGAATGTTCTTTTGACTGCATTTGCTTAACCATCTCCAGGTGCAGAAAACCATAGGGAAGAATACTGAAAATATTTTAACCTGTATTTGATATTATGATATTATAAGAAAAGGAAATGGAATACATTGTGCTATGTTCTAAAAAAAAAAAAAAAATTATTTACCAATACATAGACAAGTGACTTAAGTAACGGACAGTTTTAATTTTAGATTGTGTTCAAAACAAGGCACATTTAAACAAAGATACAGCAATGGACTTATTACGGCCAATTACAATATAGTTTATATTTCAGTAGAGGATATACCATACATTCTTAATGGTACACTTATGTGTTTTAAAATTCCCTGTGTGAATAAAAATTAAGAGGCTTTGTATTACTGGTCAGCTTTTTCTCTTTTTGTTTTCTAATCCTCTCTTGAGAACTGCTTAGCTATCATACTTTATTCTTGAAATCTTGTCTTAAAAATCTGCTTTTTTTCATTACATTCTTTGTAATACCTTTAAGTAGAATTTATTGCATTAGCTGGACACATCATTTATAGAACATACAGCAGGTACCTACTAATATGACAGACCTATGGTCATATATAATTTTACAGCTTTACAATTACCTAATCTCTCCTATACACTAAGCTTTAGGACTGTCCAAAACTTGAGCTGTAGATCCAAATGTTTTCAGACTGATGCTGGTTGGTAAATATCAGCAAACACCCCATAGTTTTTATCGTACCGTTGCTAAATTTTCAGCACAATTACCACGTTTTGTGACCTATAACAGAGAAAAAATAATAGTTTTCTTTATAGCAGAGAATAAGTTGAAATATATATAATCAGCATGGGATGACAGGCGGAATATTTCTGTCAAAATATTTTGGTTTCTAAAATTCTATTTATGTGGAATGGGCAATAATAATAATAATAATAATAATAACAATTTAAAGTCCTATTTACTTCTGCATTTAAGTACTACCTCATTTATGTTAATTTCTTGGCTGCTGTAAATTCTTTGGTTTCAACAGAATTCCTTCTGATTTACACAGGTACTAGCAAAACTACCATCATTCCTTTAAAACTTCATATATTACATTTACACAGAGGGGGGAAAAAAAGGCACTGACAGAAATTAGAGCTTCACACATGTAGGAAGAGATGCTTGGGATCTTAGGGAGTTTATTATCTTGAACAGTTAGGGCTGACAAAGTCAGCACAGTTGTACCAGATGTAGCAAACAAAGATATTCAGGGCAGACGAAGAAATACTGAGGTGAAGCATCACTCCAAAGGTCACATAGCAGGTCAGTGACCAAGATGTGAAGAACACCATGATTTTCTGACACTCAGCTCAGTGTCTAAGCTTACACTATCTTTCTGCAGAAACACACAAAAAGCCTAAGAACTATAAATCAGATGCTCTGTGTAAGACCACTGGACTGCTGAAACAAACGTGTCTGAAACCCAGCTTAAGAGGTCATTTCTGGCATTACTTAGATTCTTTAAAAATCCCATAAAACTTAGCAATGGTGTTTTCTTAAAACAGTGTAATTTATTGGGTTTCTTAATGATTCTGTCTTCCTAGAGCTCTTCCTACTTCTCTGTAGCCCTTTTGGCATGTGCCTTGGGGAATCCCCTTAACTCGCAGCATCCTAAGTTACTGCGGACACTTCACAAGACCCTCTACATGAATGAGTGCTTTTTGTTCTCCCTGCTTCAGTTTACTTTCTCAGCAATTTGATTGACATATACTAAACAATTATTTCCACATGAACTTTTGCATAAATCATTACTGGAGACCTTTTCCCTCCATTCTACGTTTTTCTAGTTTTCTTGGTTTTTTGCCAAAAGGGTTTCTAATCACTTCAAACCTAGAGCCTTTAGTATGTACTCATACGCCCACCCCTGAAGTCTTCCAGTCATTCCTCCAGTCAACATTGTTTCTGTCTTTTAGATCCAAAACTGGCCATTATCTTTAAACAAAGCATCTTTCTAGGTGCAGCAGAGAATGCAGTAAGAGCTTTAAAAAGAAGTCTCTCCAATCCATTTAAAGAAATCCCAGATGGATCTAGACACTTCCAGGAAGTGCAGTACAGAGTCTCCAAGCAGAACACAGGTGATACAGCTGATCCTGTTTCAATCTCATTCTCTGCTAAAATTACTCTGATTTTTTTTTTTTTTTTAACTGAGGCACAAATTACATTTTTTTGAAGATTAGTTGAAACAGTCTCCAGTTCAAGTTTGTTGGATCTGTTCACATGCCATCTACAATTATAGTCACAGTCTGTGAAAATGGCTCTCTTGCACTGTAAGAAGAATAAAAATAGCACCATTATCAACAAAATCACCCGTGCATGTCAGATATGCATCTAAACTTTGCATGAGATATACATGCACAGCTACAAAAACTGACATACCTTACAACTTGGTGACATAGTCGAATCATCTAAATCAACATCCCTAAATTTTTTATACAGAATTAGATAAAAGGTAGGATTTCCAAACATTCAATATATTTTAAGTTGCATCCGTTATGGTCTTTATCTATCATAGTCAAAAACCAAAGTGAAATGCTATCCTTCTAAGTCTAAAAAGCAAAGAAAAAGTAGAGTATGGTCATGGTTTTCAACATCTTCCTCTTTATTCTTCCATTTTATTTATCAAGACTTTTTCCATTAAGACATGTACAGTATATGCTGTTCCTGGCACACTGTATGTATCACTAACCATATGCCCTCCTGTAAGCCATAAGATTTCAGCCATTCACTTAATTCATTAAAATTCACAAGGCCTATTATTCTGTTTACAGTCTAATAGATATTCACTGTCACTATTCAGGCCTCTGATTCAATTTGCTTAAATCCCAGATGCAGAGTAATCCTGATGGAGATTAGCTTAATTTATCACCAATTTCTTCTTAGAACCAAGAAAGGTTGATATTTCATAATAAAAGCTGTGTTTCTACTTTTTTTCTTGAAGTAGCATGCAC